>NC_133769.1:11526515-11558156 GCF_003597395.2 Chelonoidis abingdonii | reverse complement strand
AGACATTTATCTAACTACTTAAATATCTCCAGAGATGGAGATTCCACAAACTCCCTAGGCAATTTATTCCAGTGTCCAACCACCCTGACAGTTAGTAACTTTTTCCTAATGTCCAACCTAAATCTCACTTGCTGCAGTTTAAGCCCATTGCTTCTTGTTCTATCACGAACAATCATGGATCTTGAAAAGTTTTACAAAAGTACAATCACAGGAACTGCCACAATGGCTCAGAACAGTGTTCTATCCATTCCAGTATCTGGTCTCGGACAGTGGACAGGATAACATGATTCAGAAGGTGGTGTAAGAAACTCTATAATGGACAATTATGGCATACCTGTTCATAAAAGAAGTTTCTTCCTACTCCCATTGGTTGGTGGTTGACTTTTGCCCTGAAGCATGGCAGTTTGTAACCTTATTAAAAAGTTATTCCTTCTAGTGGAACAGCAGATTTTTTTTAAAATCTCTCTTATTTATGGTCCTATGAAGATGCAGGATTTATGTCAACCCAAACTCATTACAAATCACTATGTACTCACTATTGGCCTCTTCCTATTCAAGATGTTGGCTAGTGCACCCTGGTGTACAAACAGAGAATTACCTTTCTCATCTCTTGCAGCAGCTGTGCTTGAAAGTGACTCTTGAGGCTGGACATCTCATCCTGCAGCTCCTGCAGACGGGGGTCTGGCTTGCTGTTTTCTTCTTGCACAGCCTGCAGTTCTCTCTTCAGCTCCTCCACTACCCTGCTCAGCTCCTTGGTCTGCAGTTCAGACTCTTCCACACGGTCAGCCACGTACACCCTTCCAGCCAGTGCTTCCCTGGTCTCCTCCAGCTTTAGCTCCACATCCTGGCGTGAGGCCCTCTCATTTTGCAGCAGCTTCTGTAGCTCCCGCAGCATAATGGCATGGTCACTCTGCTCCTGGGCCCGGTCATGTTGCTGTGTGATTAGACGAGCTTTGGTCTCTGCCAGCTGCTCTTGGACACACTTCATCTCTGCCTCCAACTTGCTCCTCTCTTCCTCAGCCTTTTTGCTGGCCTCATCCAGGTCCTGCTTCATTTTTTTCTTGTCTGCTAGGTATGAGGCTTCCATGCGGGATTTCTCTTGGGTGACTGTAGCCAGGGAACTGGTCAAGGTGGCCAGCTGAGTCTTCAGCTGGAGCACCCTTTTGTCAGCCTCATTAGCGGCGGCGGGCACATCCCCACTGCCAGTGCTGAAGCCACTCTCTGATCCACTCGCCTCCTCTGATTTCATAAGGGAAGCCCCAGCTGTGGTTCTCTCATCTTCTATCCCCAGTTCACCTTTGGCACTGGTCAAGCTGGCTGCAGTGTCCACACTTGTAGCTGTCCCCATGCTGTCTTCACTATGAACAGAACTCCTGTCATCAGCAGAGTCAGCAAAGGAAACATTGGAGCTGGCAACATCTTCAAGGTGAGCTCCACTCAGGCCAATGTCCGTCTCATGAGACACGGACAACACTTTTAAGCTAGCTTCCAAGGCTTCCTTTTCCTTGAGCAAGCTCTTATAGGCTCTAACAACATCCATCAAGCGAGTCTGGTACTGAAGAAGCTGTTTCTTCTGAGATTCAATAGTTTCCAAAAGATCTTTTTTGCTAGGACCGCCCCCAAAGTTCATGCCAAACTTCTCCATGACTGCTCAGCAGCTGTTCAACTTTGCTGCTCATGCAAACTGAAAGGAGAGAGAGAAAAAACATGAGTGAAGGCTACATAAACAGCCTTAGCAAGTCTTAAAACAGATGAGTGCAGGCGACCCTATGAGGCCACAGAGCTGAGCTCACTTCAGCCATGGAGCTCATGGGCTAACAGATCTGTGGAGCAGTAGCGCAGGGCAGAATGAGACCTGGGGAGAGTCTGAACACCAGGGAACTGCGACAGGAGAAGGCGCAGACCAGTTACAGGCCTGGGAGTTGGGGGACTCGTGAGGGACTCCAGGCCCCTCTCCCTGCACCTCACTTTACCCGTCTGTGAACGGGGCTCACACCCACCGCTCAGACCCGCCAGGGCCTCGCCCCCACCCCGCGCGGGTCCCCACCCGGGCTCATGGGCGGGGGCAGCCCCTGGCCGTAGGGCCCCGGGGCCACCTCACACCCTGACCCCAGCGCGGGCGTTTCTCCTCACCCGGATCCCCACCTCCGGCTCCCTCCGACCATCACCACGCATGCGCGTATCCCATAGGCCCCAGCCCTCGCGCCTGCGTGTAGCCCATTGTTCCCGGCTCTCGCGCCTGCGCGTTCGCACTGCTTTCTTCCACAGCGCGTGCGCCTAGGACGCTGGTTCCCCAGCCGACGCTTGCTGCTCATGCGCGAATCCTGGTGGCTCCCTACTAAGGCTTGCTAACGCATGCGCATATCCCGTAATACCCGTCCAACACTCGCCGCGCCTGCGCGAATGTCCGTGGCTCCCTTCCAACAGCTGACGCACTTGCGCCTGTTGGTTGCGTTCGACTGTAAGTGCGCGAGCGCACGCTCCGGTCTTTCCGCCGCTGACTCTTACTGCGCATGTGCTGATTGCAATAAACTCTTACTCTGCCACTCGCAGACCCGCATGCGCCCTCCTGGGGCAGGGCGGGGCCTATGAGTTTTGGGGCGGGGCCTCTTGGTTAGCAGCTGCAGAGCTGTGTCTGGAGACCGGGGGTGGTGTGAACGCTTTGCTGGGGAGTCTCCTGGCAGGGTGGCCAGATGTCTTGGTTTTATAGGGAGGACTATCCCAATTTGGGTTTTTTTTGCTTATATAGGTTCATATTACCCCCTCACTCCGTCCCGATTTTGCTGGCTAGTCACCCTACTCTGGCAGTGGGCACGAGAGGGGCCCGGAGCAGAAATCTCAAGATAGGGCGCTAAATTTGCTGCAGACTCTGAGTACCAAATCCGGGGGAGGGGTCCCGAGAGGCGGAGGTGCTCAGAAAGTGGCATGCAGAAGTGTTTTAAAGCCCAAGTCAACGTGACTCCTTCCTTTCTAGGGCCTGTCCTTGCAAGGGGGCCGGGGGGGCTGTCTCACTGTAGAATAAACCCCCTTCTCAGGCAGAAGGCTTGTTCCTTCCAGCTCATCAGAGAAACCATAGTCTGCCTCTTGCTCATTAGCAGGATCTAGATTCTGAGGCAGGATACCCAGAACTGTTACGGATAGCTTAATATGCCTCCATTCTAGAATTCAAAAGCCCAGTATTAGTCGTGTAGTCGTAGTCGTGTGTGACTCCCAGGATATCAGAGACTAGGTGGGTGAGGTAATGTCTGACCTGTTGGTGGAAAAGACGCTTTTGAGCTTACCCAGAGCTCTTCTTCAGGTCCAGCAGAAGTTGGTACAGTAGAAGCTACTCCCTCACCCACTTCGCCTCTCTTGGGTGGATTAAAGCACTTACTTTATGGAGGTTGGTCCCCATCACTGGAGTCACTTGTGATCGGAAGCTTAGCTTTTATTTTAAAAAACCTTGATGTGGAAAATGCAGGCGGGGTGCACCAGCTGTCCAGGCCGCCCAGAGGTGGAAGCAAGTGGGGCAATTTGCCCCAGGTCCCGCAGGGGCCCCACAAGCCCCGGCCCAGCAGCGGTCCGGGTCTTTGGCGGCAGGGGGGCCCTTCAGTCGCTCCGGGTCTTCAGCAGCATTTCGGTGGCGGGGGGCCCTTCAGTGCTGCCAAAGACGTGGAGCGACTGAAGGGCCCCCACCACCGAAATGCCGTTGAAGACCCAGGCTGCCGCTGGATGAGTACAAGCGCCACAGCTCCCCTGCTTTGCCCAAGGCCCCCTGAATCCTCTGGGCAGCCCTGTAGCTGTCTGATAGACACCCTGAAACCATAGTTCCGAAAGTCATGGACTATCCCATTCAGCTTAACTTCAAAAACTGGTGCCGCTTCCAAGGGACAGGACTACATGGCAGGGCCATGGCCCAGGGTGGGAGGATCATGAGCGGCATGCCTGGAACTGCAGGAAGCCGAAATTTTGGGGGTGGATGGGTGGTAGGACTCTCTTGGGAAGTGGGATCTGGCGGGATTTAAGGCTACAGAGATGTGGCTCTTTCAGGGGGCAGGTCAGCTCCCTGGGGGTGGTTAGCACTTTGAGAGGTGGGGCTTGTGATGTTAGGGGGCGGGGCTATTGTTATAGGGCAGGGCTTGTTCCCAGGAGTGGGCTGTTACTTGCTGGGATTGGGGAACCCCGAGGAGGTGGGGCTAGTGCTGCAGGGAAGTGGTGCTCTCAGGAGGTGTGACTAATGGTGCGGAATCAGGGCTCCTGCTCCCAGGGCAGGGCTAGTCCTGCAAGGGCTGGGTCTCTTCCAGGAGGTGGGACTAAGGCTGATGGCAGAAAAGCTCTTTTGGGAGACGTGATTGGCTAACAGTGTTGGGCCATGGCTCATGCTCCCAGGGGTGGGGCTAGCATTGAAGAGGGTAGTGCTGTTGCGCGCCTGGGGCTGTTTCAGGAGGCGGGGCTAAGGCTGCAGGGGGTGGAGCTGTTTCAGAAGGTGGCCAGGAGCAGGGCTAAGGCAGCAAGGAGGGGGCGCTCTGTCAGGAGGTGGGGCTAAGGCTGCTGGGGGCAGAGCTGTTTCAGAAGGCAGGCAGGGGCGAAGCTAAATCTGTCAGGAGGCGGGACTAAGGTAGGCCTAGGCAGGGCTGGGTCTGGATGTGGGGCTAAGTCTGCCAGGAGACAGAGTTAAGGTGGTGGGGGCGGGGCTCTGTTGGAAGCTGGGGCTAAATCAGGCGGGGCTCTGCCAGGAGGCGGGGCTAAGACTTCCAGGAGGTGTGGTTCTGTCAGAAGGTGGAGCTAAGGGGGGTGGGGTTCTGTCCAGAGGCAGGGCTAAGGCGGGCAGGGGGAGGCTTTGTCTGGAGGCGGGGCTAAGGAGGCGGAGCTCTGTATGGAGGCGGGGCTAAGCAGTGAGGGCGGTGCTAAGGCTGCTGGGATGCGGGGTTCTGTTGAGAGGCGGGGTAAGGGGGCGGGGCTTTGTCTGGAGCTGAGGTAAGGCTGTTGGGGGCTGGGCTCTGTCTGGGGTGGGGATAATGGGGCGGGGTTCTGTCCAGAGGCGGGGCTAAGCGGGCCGGGGCGGGGCTAAGGCTGCCAGGATGCGGGGTTCTGTTGAGAGGCGAGGCTAAGGGGGCGGGGCTCTGTCCGGAGGCGGGGCTAAGGCGGCGCAGGCGGGGCTAAGGCGGCAGGGGGCGTGGCTCTGTCCGGAGGCGGGGCTAAGGCGGGGGGCGGGGCTCTGTCCGGAGCGGGCTAAGGCTGCGGGGGCGGGGCTCTGTCCGGAGCGGGGCTAAGCTGCGGGGGCGGGGTCGTGTCGGGGGCGGGGCTAAGGCGGCGGGGCGGGGCTCTGTCCGGGGGCGGGGCTAAGGCTGCGGGGAGCGGAGCGTGCTGGGCGGTTCTGCCAGGCCTGCTCGCAGAGCGCGGTATCGGCACGCCGCGGGGTGCTGCGCCAGCGCCGCCTGCCCCTCCGTCTGCCATGGGCCTCCGGTCTCCGCCAATCTTCTCTCGGATCTCGGCAAGAAGCAGATGCGGATTCTCATGGGTGAGGCGGGGGGGAGGGGCCGATGCTGGGGCCCGGGGTCTCCTTCCCCGTTTTGGGCGGCGGCTTTGCGAGCCCCCGGGGGAGGGTCGGGGCAGACGGGCCCCGGAGCGTGGGGGGTATGGTAGAGCCCCCCCCGCCCGGGGGGCAAGAGGCTCGGCTGCAGGGGCCCTGGGGGTGGGTGGGTCCCTCCCGGTGGGGTCCCGACCTCCCTCCCTCCCACGGGGCTAGGCCGCAGGACTCCGGAGCATGGGGGGATGGGTAGAGCCCCCCCCCGCCCGGGGGCAGAGGCTCGGGCTGCAGGGCCCTGGGGGTGGGTGGGGTCCCTCCCTCCCACGGGGCTAGGCCGCAGGGCTCCGGAGCGTGGGGAGATGGGTATGGTCCCCCCGGGGGGTTAGAGGGCCGTGGGGGTGGGTAGCGTCCCCCCTGGAGGAAGAAGGGGCTGGCTGTAGGGCCGTGGAGGGTGGGGGATGGGTATGGTCCCCCCGGGGGGTTAGAGGGCCCTGGGGGTGGGGGTGGGTCGGGTCCCCCCTGGAGGAAGAAGGGGCTGGCTGTAGGGCCCTGGAGGGTGGGGGATGGGTAAAGTCTCTCCCCACCCCACAGCAGAGGGGTCGGGCTGCAGGGCCTTGGGGGGTGGGGTCCCCCTGAAGGAGTGGGGTTGGGTTGGGTTGCAGGGCTGCTAGGGGAAGTGGCGTTAATCCGCCCCCATGGCCAATCCCTCTGGGGTAGCTGGGCCCGGTAACATCCCCTCCTGCCATGGGCAGTGTGGTTGGCAGCTTGGCTGCTGCTCCCGGAGCGGTGTAGGGGGAGCCTTGTACTTGCCCAGCTGTCAGCGCTAGCCCTTATCCCAGAGAATCGGGGATGGCATCGGTCCCTGCTGGAGAATTGCCCTGCCTTGGTCCGGTGGAGCTGAGCAGCCCTGCCAGGCATGGGCATCTGTCCTCCCTGCATTGCTGGGGTGACTGTTATGGCTGTCTCTTGCCCTCTTCCAGGAGGAGCACAGACTCATCACCCCTAGACCTTGAGACCTATAGGGCTGTGGGATCCTGTACCCTGCCCCCTTATGGGGGATTGATCTCTGCTGCAGGGTTTATAGAGAGAGTCCATCCAGCAAAGCAGCCCTCACAGAAGGGGAACCCCCCTCGTGGGCTGAGCGATGGGGACCTCTGGGCATAGGATCCTTGCCCATTCCTTGGCTAGAATGGCCTCTGCAGGTGGCAACAGGATTCAAGGTTGTAACTTCTGGGTCTGCTCCGTGAGCCCTTGGTGGCAAAAGGGCCAGACTCATGTCCTTGAGCCTATCTGGGCTGGCTGAGCCAACAGCCATGAGAGAAGGCTCTGAAGAGTATTCAACTGTCTTCAGTGCGGGGCTTGGACCACGTAACAGTCAGTCCCGGAAACGGGGTGTTTACTCTGAAATGTGATTGTGATTGGGCCCTAGATCATATATTTATCCTTGTGGCGGCTGGACACCTCCACCTAACGGACTCTTCCAGTGTGGCTGGGCACGCCTGTCTTGTCAAGGCATGCTGGAATTGAGAGATGGAATATGAGAAATATGGGGTCAGCAGGACTGTGTTTCCCAGGCTCTGTCTAGTGCATTTTAAACATTTTTGGAAGGGTCAGCTCTTCTGGTTTGAGTTTGCTGAGGCGCTTCTGGCTGGTCACTGTGCAGTGCATAATGCAAACAGATGGCTGGGAACCCTGTCAGCAGAAAGCAAGGGGGTTTACAGAGACTATCCAAGCAGGGGCTTGACCTGAGCTGGGATCTCTCAGCTCAGTTGCAGTGCAAATAAGTAACAATAATGGAGGATTTTTGGGGGGCGTCCTGCAAGATATAGTGGTGCCTCAGCTCAGTGGCAGGGCCCTAACCAATTTTAATGAGCGGAAGGTCCTAGCTTTTTGACAGGCGTGCTGCCTGGAGTTCTCCAGTCGCATGCAACGTGTGGCCTAGGCAGTGTCTGTGCAAGCTCCTTTCTACCTCCTCGTGTCCTGTTTCTGACTTCGAGGGGTGTTCAGTCTCCATGAGCCAGTCGAGGGCCAGCAAGGCAGGGCCCCTTGTGCTGATAGTTCTGTGAGGTGGACAAGCTGGGCTGAGACC
This sequence comes from Chelonoidis abingdonii, assembly GCF_003597395.2. NCBI lineage: Eukaryota > Metazoa > Chordata > Testudines > Testudinidae > Chelonoidis > Chelonoidis abingdonii. The sequence goes on along the minus strand of NC_133769.1, from coordinate 11,550,558 downwards.
CCAGCTTGCTACTTATCGGAGTCCAAGAAGAGCCGTTGGGTGGTAATGGCTCTTGGCCAATACTGACATGGCCCGGATCAGAACAGCGCCTTGGGAGTGTGATTCTCCTTAGCCTGTTCCTGTCACTCTGGGCCACTCTGCTCCCTGGGTAATGCCCTTCTGAACCACCCTCCTTGGAAAGTTTGGGACTACAATGTCGGTCAGGTCAAGCAGAAGAGAAAAGGGAAGCAGAATTCTCTAGGCTTGAAGAACTCCCCATAGATTCCTGTTGTCTCTGTAGGATGCAGCTGTTCTATTGACGAGCACCTTGTCTTTCCTGAGGGGGAAACTCTAAACTGTGTGGGGGTTCACATGTTCTGCCCTGCACCGAACTCTGCCTCTGAACTGGAAATGACACTTCTAGATAGGGGTCTAGAGACATCTGCTCTTCTGTGATGGGGATTACAGAGCTGGCCTACGCTAGCAATTCCTGCCCTGGTCATCATGTCAAGGACAGACTGAAGTGACTCCTCCACAACTGATACCGGCGGCCTAGAACTGAGCAGAGTGGTGACGGAGGGAGTGGAACATTTAGGAATCTCACCTGATTCTCCCCTCCTGGTGCTCAGAATTGATCTTCACAGAGAGCTTTGTGGAGGGGAAAGTTGCTGTTAGATCTCTGCCCCACAGCGTGTGGATTTGCTTGGTGTTCTCTGGGGTAACTCAGGCTCGGAAAGCCGCAGAATGCCGCGGGGGCGGTGGGTTTTGTTCTGGGCAGACCTCTCGCTTGCTTCTCCTGAATGAATGAGCTGTGGCTGTTTTGAGGGTAAGCTGCACACAAGGGGCCGTGGGTGGGTTTGTAGGCTGTAAATTTGGTAGCCCTTTGTAAAGCTGTCTTGCTAGGATGGCTCTGTCTGAGCCTCTGGGAGCATGGACTGGGCTCTTGGAGCTGTTAGAATTGTCTGCAGCATCTCCTAGAAAGAGGGGGTGCTGTATACTGGGGCAGTCAGACTCAGGAGGGAAAGAGGTTATGGGGGCTTTAGGCAGGAGCTATGTGTTTATCTGCACCCCTGTGCTGGCAAGTGACACTGGCCTCTCCCCTCTCTCTCACCATTTCAGTCGGCTTGGACGCTGCTGGTAAAACCACCATCCTGTACAAGCTAAAGCTTGGTGAGATCGTCACCACCATCCCCACCATCGGTAAGTGGTGAAAAGCCGCACCCCGGCTCTGGTTTGCCTCCAAGGCTGGGAGAGGGGTAATGTGCTGCGGTTTGCAAGCTCTGTATAGTGACCCCCATCTCTCAGGCTGAGTCGACAGTGGGGTTATGCTTCCCTGCAGGTCCCTTGCTGGTTAGCTGGGGGCCACCTCTGAGCGGGGGCTGTATTGTGGCATTGGAATTAGAACGGTTTCTGAAGTCAGCAGGGATGTGTCAGGATGGCTTCTGTCTCATTGCTGAGCTGTGCTACTGGAAGGGCCTTTAAACTGCAGTGTGGCTTGTGTGCCTTGCTGGGCACTGGCTTGACTTGAGGAAGTGCCCACGTCTCGTGGGGCTAGACTTCCCAACAGGCCAATGAGCGAGACCCAAGCCCAGGTCCTTGCACAGTCCCGGCCTGAAGAGCTAACAATCCAATCACCTGATAAAATGGAGCCATCCCGGTATCTCTAATGCTGAGGAGGTCAGTCTTGCACACTGGCTGGGCCGGAGCAGCAGTACAAGTTCAGACCACATGAAAGCGCAATCATTGTCCATATGTTCCTAACCACCCATGCTCTGGTCTCAGCCCTGCTCGCTTCGGACAGAGCATACAAGGAGCTGGTCTGACGGGTAGCGTGACTGCAGCAAAAGAGAGGCTTCCTGTCGGTTTGTCTCTGTGGTGTTTATCTTAAATGTATTATGGGACGCTAGTGTTGAAAGTGATGGACTTGCCTGGGCAAGGCACAGCAGAGGCAGATGCTGTGCAAACGCCCCCACACAGCGCTGTCAGTAGACCTCATTTCTCTGCTGTTATTGTTCTGGGCTCCTTGCCAAGTTCTACCGATTCTCCACTGCCCGCAGCCCCCTACTGTCCCAGCCCTGGGCTTCCCATCCACAGCTCTTCTGTTGCCCCCCAGTCCCAAGCTGCCGCCCCCCCGGTATTCCGTTCCCTGTCACCCCACCCCCATGTTTCTGTCACTGATGCTTCTGAGAGCTGCCAGGTCTGCAGTGGCTGTAGAGTGCCAGTGGTGACGTGCACAGGTTCACCTTAGAAGAGCAGATGACTGGGTTGCTGGGATGGATCATTGGGTCACATGATCTGACTGTAAACATCATCTGACCTTAATTTGGTCTTCACAGTGAGTCCAGCAGAGCTTGTATTTCTCAGTGTGCAGAGCTCTACTGACTGTGGTAAATGTCTTTCTCCGTGAATTTTTAGAATGGGGGTGCTTGTGGGTTGCTTATTTCTGATCATGAGAAATGTGGTCAGCAGACAAGGCTATAGATGAAAGCTGAACAGCAGTTACCTTAGTGCAATTCTAGCCTGAGATGTAGCTGTGTAAATGTCTCTATCTGATGGTTCTTGACATCTGCTCATCATGTGTATTCAGAGTTGTATACCTGCTTGAGAAACAAAGTAGGTAGGTGTGACTTGTGCACCACTGGACAGAACCACTTAGTGAGTTCTAGGGTTGCTAAGTCAGAGTTTGTCACGCAGAATCATCTGCTAACAGTAAAGGAACTCCAGCCTGGATGAGTTTACTGGTAGTGGCTGGGAAGCAGCTTGCTGAGGGATCATCCATTACCCCTCCCCAGAAGTGCTGGTGGGAGGAGAAGGATGCTGCACTCCACCTTCATCTTACTTAACACACCCCTGTGATGCTTGTCACCCCATGAATCTTCCCTCCCCCGACTCAAAAATCCCCTGAGATCTTGTGGCGTCTCTGCCGGCAGTGACTGGTGTTTCCTGTAGTGCGCGGCTGTGGTCTGCCAGTTTTCAGGCTGCCATGGTGATTAACCATCTTCAGCAGAGACTCGCTTGTGTCTTCAACTCTGTCTCCTCTCACTCCTCCTGTCGCCCTCACAGGATTCAATGTTGAAACAGTGGAATACAAGAACATCTGCTTCACCGTCTGGGATGTAGGTGGCCAGGACAAAATCCGACCCCTGTGGAGACACTACTTCCAGAACACACAGGTGGGAGGAGCTGCAGAGGCACCGAGAAAGAGCCCTCTGGACATGAGTATTGTACAGGGATCCACTGAGGCCTCCCCTCACCTGTCTGCCTCAGGATAGGAATAGGAGATAGTAACTGCTTCCATGGCAAAGAACTGGGGATGAGATGTGGACCTAGTCCCATGGATGCTGCTCCTGCCCTGCTCATAGCAGCTAGATCGCTTTGGCCTTCCCAGCATTTCTGGGTGACCCTCTGATCCCTCTCCCTTCTTGCGGGGGAAGGGCAGTAGCAGTGTCACGTTGGTAAAGAGATGGGTAAAGAGGCTAGGGCTTGATTGGGCATTGGTAGTGGCAGGTTGTCCTCTTCCGCAGATTTATCCAGGGAGTATGGCTGGAAGGCAGCTCCTGTCTCCCCACACGCAGCAGCCTGCATTGGGCTTATGGGAGTTGTCCGCTCCTTTGCTGCACCAAGCTGGTGCAGCGACCCTGCCTCTGAGTCTGCCTCTTTCAGAATGAGGCAGGAAGGTGCCTCTGCTCTGAGCCATGAGTAACTTCCTTTGTTCAGCGCAGCGAGGTGCTGAACGTGGGGTGTCTGAAAACTACCCCAGGGCATTTCCCACCCCTGGTCTCTGTGCAGGAGAACTGGCAAGAAGAGATGTGGGGTTTTCCATTGAATGAAGATGTATCCAAGCCCTTGTTGCTGATCTATAGAATAGCTTTGGAGAAGATACGTGGTTGGGGGTGTGGTGGGAAGCGGTTGCCACATTGGCAGTGATCTCAGTTGCCATTCCATAGTGTTGGAAAGAGGCTTGTTCCTCTGGGTTTGTGTAGTGTGCCCCTCACTGTGGCATTGGTGCCTGCGCTGTGTGAACTGTCTCATGTCTGTCTGCTTTCTTCTACAGGGCCTCATATTTGTTGTGGACAGCAATGACCGAGAGAGAGTGCAGGAGTCTGCAGATGAGCTGCAGAAGATGGTGAGTGATGGGGGTGGTTTGGAGAGAGACTGCATGTTATCTCCGTAGGGTGACTTGGGCTTGGGGTGACTGGTGAGAAGGTGGAGAATAGTTAGGTGGGATCTTTCTGGTGTGAAAGCCTAGGAGCTCACAGGGCTAGTAGGACATGGATCTAGGGTGGCCGAGGCTCTGCTAGAGCCCGGTGTAGAATTCCTATCTCAAGGTAAGTTGGCGTGTGTGGAGCAGGAGCTCAAAACCAGTGGAGCCTGCTTCCCAAATTTGCTTATCCCTAAGACTAGGTGTCTAGATGCTATTGCAACGAACTCGCATGCGTGCGGAGGTCACTTATACGGTCCTCAATCCCTTGTGTTTGGAGTAAATGTAACGCTACTGCTTCTTCCATAGTAATGTCTGCTGACTCACTGGGGGAGGAGGGGTGGGGGTTGTGACTGACATTCTGACTCTTCGGGTGCTGAGACGTGAAGGCAGTAGGAACTTAGTACTTAGCGTCTCTTACAGGGTGAAATGCACTAACAGCTAGTTCCAGAAATCAAAATTGCATATGCTATCCATGCCATCCCTTTAGACTAAACTAGCGTCTGCCAGAAATGTTCCATAAAACCATAGCTGGGACACATTAAACTCACTTATTAAAACAAACCAAAATTAACCAGAGCCAAGTATAGAAAGTGTCTGTGTTAGCCCCAGTTTAGCTTTCTTTCTGGATGCAGAGAAGGCCTTTGAGTGGGTTGAATGGACATATTTAGTGGCAACCATGAAATGCATGGATATGGGATGGCTACTAGAAATGCTGTCTCTCACCAATGGCTGTCAAAACCAGCCTGCAAGTAAGTGGAGGCCTGGGACTGTTTCCTCAGCATATGTTGAACAACAGTGTTACAGGGAAGCTGCTTCATGTAGATCCAATAGACACATTTACCACGTGGCCATTCTAGCAATGTGCTAAAAAGGACAGCTCGTCTACCCCTAAACTGTACAACCATTACCACTTTCTCATTTGCGGAGGGCTTGATAATTAGTGTCCCATTCCAGCTATAAAATGCCAATCCTCTCCTGCGTTTTCAGGGGGATACAATTCATTTTTCTGATAGAAAGTATGTATTTCAACCAGTAATCTCTGTTCTGGGCCAGTGGGTCCTATGCCTACTGTTCTGGGGTAGCGGGTCCTATGCCCACTGTGACCCTCTATCAAAATACAAAAAGCAGCTAGATGACCTGCTTCTTGAAATACCTCTCCTCTACAGCAGTATCCCATTCCTACTTTTGCTGCCTGTCCCACTCCCTCATCTACTGTTGTAGACAAGTTTGGATTATAAGTCCCACAAGACAGAGATCTATTCCGTACAGTGCCATGTGCACCCATGATGAAATACACATGCGGTGCTCACTTTGAAAATCTGATCACAAGTGTCACAAACACTTGGCTGCTGGTGTGCACCAAAATGCTGAGCTTTCCTGGAAGTCTCGCCCATTGGTAATAACCAAAAACTGGCTCGAGTGGAGCATTAAGGCTGAGAATCCAGGTGTTCGGTCAGGCAACTCCAAAACTGAAGATTTCTACTGAAAAGTCAGTGGGGCTCCAATGGTGCCCTGGTGTGTATCCCATGGATAGACTCCTAGAGTGTTCCTGGTAACAAGGCTGTCAGGAATGGACAGTACATCCTAGGTAACATCTCAGGAGAAACCTTGACTCTTGAGTGCTTAGTCTCTCTGTTAATGCTAATTTTTGGATGTGATTTTCTCCGAGCACTGCTCCCTTTCTGTGAAGCTGCAGCCTTAGCTGTGTGCCTACTGCCATGAGCCAGGCTTGGGAGAACTCAAGCTTCAAGCACCCCTCACCCTAAAACCACTGACCCCCTATTCTTCCATCCTCAGTGAGGATGAGAAAACAAACTGAGCCTGAAAAGCTGCCCAGTGTTCACTGTTGTGAACTGGGTGCTGGTGGCTCCTCCGGCCTGCGTAGGGCAGCAGGAGATCACGCCCACAACTCAAGCAGCTGAATCAGCTTTTCTTCAACTGTGAGAAAAAGAAATTTCCTTTGGGCCGAGCCTGATTGTAGGCAAATCCCAGGCCCAGAGTCGGGGCGGTTGGGGCTTCTTGGCAGCTGCAGAGGCAGGATGAGAGTGGGAGCTCCACCAGAACCTTCAGGCTCTTTGGCCAGCAAACACCGCAGTGAACTCCCCCTGTCCCACCCCAGCAGAGGTGCTCTGGAGCAGGGCTTTGGTGCTTAGCTCATGCTGACCCTGTCCTTGCTGCATGTCTCTGTTAATCCGGCAGGTGGCAGCAGCACTACATGCACTCAAGCATTAAGACAAGGGGCTGGGGAAAAGTGGGTGCCTGGAAGAGAGGAGTCTCTGTTCCAGCCCTGATGAGCTCACAGGCTGAGACCTGCAGCAAAGGAAAGGGGGAAGAAAGGTGTAGGGGTGCCTGAGCTCAGCGTTGTGCCATATGTAGCTGCTTGGTTCTGACTTGCCTGACTGTGGTCTCCAAAAAGGAGTATGTGCAGCTAGAGCACTGCCTGGCTACCTGAGTGAGAAAAGGGAGCTGCTCTGAGTGTAGCATATAGGATGGAAATAGATCTGAGGACACACCGGCTGAGGGAGTGGGCTGCTCAGTTAGTACCTTAACTTAAAGAAAATCCATTCAATTAGAAAAATCCTTCTCTCCTGAATCCAAGAGAACCTTGCACTGGTAAAGAGCAAAACCCCGACCGTGTGTCTCTGTTGCGGAGCAGGCCTGCACAAGACTAGCCACAGTGGGGGCTGGCCGTGGTGCAGAACACAGGAATATTTGCCTTATGGCTACATGGCATGTGTTTGCACCCAGTGGCCCTGGGAGCCAGAGGGGTTCAGACTGTCAGAAGGAGAAGGCTGAGAGCCTGGGTGTGAGCCGAGGAGGCTGGAGGGGGGAAGGAGGAACATGCTCGAGGGGAGCTGGAGAAAGGGGTTCTGTTTTTGCCATAGCTGCCCTGGGGGATAGTGTGTGTTACCTGAGGATGAGATGTTGGATAAGCTGGGAGGGATGGAGAGGTAGTGACTGAAATGCAGGGAAGCTGAGGAAGAACAGACCCTGAGGGATGTGGGGGGCCCAGCGGAGGGCTCAGGAGGAGGTGGTCGAAGAAGCTTTAAGTTGAAGCATTCAGCCCCTCACGGTAGAGCTGTAACATGTAAATGGTCTGTCCTGTGACCAGAACTTGACTGTATGTGAGGTCAGGGCCCCACTGCGCTGTGTGCTGCACAGACACCCTGCCCACGGAGCTCACGGGGCCAATACACAAGACAGGTGAAAATGAGGGGAGGGAGGCAGGGTTTACCCCCATTTTAGCAGCTGGGGAACTGAAGCACTGAGAGAAGCGTCTTGCCCAAGGTCACCCATGGCATCTATTGGAGAGGTGGGAATTGAACCAGATTTCCTGAGTCCTGGTTCAGTGCCCTATCACTGAACTGTCCTCTCGTCACTCTGGATTGGTCCCTAGGAGACTGCAGTAGGCTAGAGCGGGCTGAGCGAGCCAGCTGGTTTCACAGGCCTCCCTGCTCGGCCGTGGCTAAGCTGCTTTTCCTGCTCTGTTCCAGCTGCAGGAGGATGAGCTGCGGGATGCAGTCTTGCTGGTGTTTGCTAACAAGCAGGACATGCCCAATGCAATGGCAGTGAGCGAGCTGACCGACAAGCTGGGCCTGCAGACGCTCCGCAGCAGAACCGTAAGTGTACCCAGAATCCCGCGATTGCCAGGAGAGGCTGTCCTGAGATTGCGGGAGGGATTGTAGCCTGACTGCTCCGTTCTGACTGCCTCTCCCGCCATCTCAGCGGCTCTCCTTGGCTCAGTCTCGTGGGCTGTGACACTGAAGCAGAGCTGTGGGCCTGGAGTGAGTCACACGGGCTGCTACAGGATTGAGAGGTGACTTGGCAGAGTGGTGTGCATGGAGCTTGCACTCTGCCTTGCCCTAGCCGGCACAGTCCATCTAATTTAATAATTGGAGATATACCAATCTCCTAGAACTTTCAAGGTCCCTTCCAGGTCATCGAGTCCAGCCCCCTGCCTTCACTAGCAGGACCAAATACTGATTTTTTTTGCCCCAGATCCCTAAATGCCCCCCTCAAGGACTGAACTCGCAACCGTGGGTTTAGCAGGCCAATGCTCTAACCACTGAGCTATACCTCCCCCCCATCTTTCTCTGATCAGCACCAAACTCTGTCTTGCTTCCCTTTCCGACCCCCCAGTGAGTTCTCCAGCAATTGTCTCCCATAGGGCTGAAGAGAACTGGAGACCTTGCTTGCTGATGATACATGGCATGTTACAAACTGGACTATCAATCCACATTTCCCAGGTGCAGTAGGGTGAGATCATGATCCCCATTTTACAGAGGGCAAAACTGAGGCACTCAGGTCACACCGTAAGCTGAAGTGGAATTAGGGTTTGGTGGTGCTTGGCTCCCAGCCCACTAAATGCTACCTCTCAGCATTAGCTGCTCTGTCTTGCCTGCTGCCTGATTTCCTTCCCTTGTTTTTCAGTGGTACGTGCAGGCAACGTGTGCAACCCAGGGCACTGGTCTCTATGACGGACTGGACTGGCTATCGCACGAGCTCTCCAAGCGCTAGGTGGGTGGCCAGCCGGCCCACAGACCAGACGAGGGTCGTGCCCACCTGGGATCTCCGTGACGGGTTTAGTTTAGTTTTTGGATTGTTTTTTCCTCCCCACTGTGACCTCGTCTTAAATGATCCGTGTGTTTATCTGGTAGAACTTGAACCTTGAGGACTCTTCAGGCAGCTCCACTAGCTGTGCTCCTGCCTTCCGCTGCCCAGACGGCACTTTCATGCTAACCATCCTACCCAACTGCATGTGTTCTTGTTAAGTGGAGCCTGTGCCATGTCCCAGCAGGGCCTGTTGGAAGGAAGGGAGGGAAGTGGGGGTGGGGTGTGTCTAAGCACTGAGCAGGTGGCGATGTACCAGTTACCTCCATTGGCAGCTTGTGAGGAAAACTGTAGGTAACTGCTTCGGCTGTCACAACACTGCAGAACAGAACCGTTTCTCCTTTTTATCTTTCCACGAACTTTATAATTGTTTCTCTTGGGGAGGGTGGGGGGCAGGGCTGGGCTGGGACTCTGACTGTGTAATGTGCTATTGTATATCGAGTAATAAAACTCCACCAGTTTGTATCCTATGCCCTATGCCTCTTTCTCGCCAGCAGATGGTCCCGGCTTTTGTGTGTGAGGGTCGGGGTAACTAAGGAGGTTAACATGGGGAGCTACAGGGCCACCCTGTGGGGTGGGAAGCCAGAGGATGAAATGTAGAGAGACTCCTGCCCAGAAGCCCCTGGAGTGGAAAGGTAGAGTCCCCAGCATGCTGTGTGCCTGGCACCGGTTTGCAAAGGAGAGGACTGGGTGCACTCTGAATGCAGGTGCCAGAAGGATTCTGGCCTGTGGGTGCTCAGCAAAGCACTGTTTATTACTGACTGTAGCTCCCAGTATCTCAAGTCATCACCTGAGTGACCTGCCCAGATGTGGCACCAACAACCTACAGGATGAGACTGGGTGTCAGCAGCCAGCTGTGCCAGATGTGGAAACGGCTGGTGCGATCCAGCTACATGTCAGAGTGGGAGCTTAATGCAGCGACCTGTTGGCATATGCTTGGCCGATGGGCTCAGCAGAGCTCTGCGAGACCCTCCCCTTTTTTCCAAGTAGTGATGTACTGCCCAGGCCAGTGCTGGGGGAGAGCAGTGCACGTGTTGCTTCCCCCCCGCCCCTCACCTAGCCACAGCTAGTGAAGCGGTCCCTGAAAACTGGGCAACTTCTATTTGGTAGCTTAAAACTAGAAGGGGGAGGGGCAGTGCTAATTCCAGGCACCAGGGCTTGAATACTCTGTGTCCCGTCCCCGTGACTCGTGGGGAGGCTGGTGATCAGTCTGCTTCATCCCAACACCTGCCCTCCCACCTCTACCCAGAATAACCGCCGCCTCCGCAGGTCACGGAGTTAAGTTGGCAAAGCCCCTTACTAGGGCCAGTGGTGTTACCTGGCCGCTTGGCTTCCTGCGTGTCAGTTTCAGGGTGGCGGGGGGCCTGGCTCATGGGGAAGGAAAGTGGAGTGAGGGATGTGTCTGCTGCCTTCCCCAGGCCACCGGAGAGCTCTGCTGGGATTACCTTGGGGAGCATGGACTTGTGATGTGACTGTCCAGTGTAATGTCGTGACTAATGGAGACAACTTGCCTGTTGTCAACACAGCTGTGATGAGAGCGAGCACATCCTCGCCCACAGCTGGACAAGGCTCCATCAAGCGGATGGGAGTGGGAGCCTGGAGGCTCGGCGTTTGCCTGCCTCGTTTCTGTACATACAGACAGCTACACTTGAGGGTGGTCAAACTAGTGTAACAGTATGAAGCTGGGCCAGAGAACACTGAGTATCCCTGTGATATTCTTGCCTTAGACAAAGCGGTATCCGAGAGTTTCCCCCCACGGAGCGATGGCTAGAGTGAGGGGAGAGTTGTGTGTTTGTGTTTGTTTTTATTGCTGTCTAACTGAGAAGGGATCTTGAGAAGCTTCCCCCATGTGCAGGTTTTTCCATTATAGTCCTCTAGGACTAGGGGATTTCTTGGTCGTTCTGGTGCTGGCCGCTGTCAGGGCCAGGATAAGAGTATTGAATTAGCTGGGCCATGCCCTGGTAGGAAAATTCCTACCCACCACCGAGGCAATTTTGTGCTTCCACAGGGCTCTGATAGCTGTGGGGGACTCGTGGGATGAGCAGTTTGTAGGTGGTGTATGGACAGCGCCTAGCACGAGATCTCAGGTGGGGCTGTGGACGTTACCATAATGCATGTCAGAAACTAATAAAGTTTTTAAAAGATCTTGCTGGTGCGCCCCTCTCCCTGGCCCTTCGGAGCAGGCGTTTTATCTGCCAGGTAGTGATGAGGTTTACAGCGGCTTTAGATATGCTCTGTCCAGCCCTGGGAGCTCCTGGCCCCACTTACAAGGAAGAAGAGAAACGTGCTGTTATCTGCCAGCTTTTCACCCTCGTTGTAATAACTCCGTCACTTGTGGGGCTGGGTGCCCAGGTGGTGGGGAGACCCAGAGGGCCTGGGGCTGGCCTAGTGGGGGATGTTGCATGGAGGAGCGTGGGTGCTCAGGGGGGTTGCACCGCTAGTTTTCTCCAGGGGAAAGTGGGATTTGGAAGGGAGTTGGACCATCATCCATGAAAGGGAGTCTGTTGGACCTGACCCAGTGCTCACTGAAGTCAAAGGAAAGTCCCTCCTGGACTCCAGCAGACAGGAGGTCCAGCCCATTGTTAGGCAGGACTTGCAGTCTCTCACCAGCTGCTGTGATGTAAGCTGTGTGTCACAAAGGCCAGGTCTGCAGGAGCAGAACGTATGCAGGGATCCCTGCCCAGGTGGCCCCCTGGGGTGCAATGGCCCTCCCTGCTTCCTGACTGCCCTTGGGAGGGATCTGATGGCCCATGAAGGTGACCTTAGGGCTGAACTGGGCCTGACGGAGTCATCCAGCCAGGGGAGCGTGCAGGACTGATGTCCCACAGGACCAGGCAATCGCAAGCTGCTGCCCTGCTGTGGAGCCATGAAGGTTGGGCTGATTAACTGGGCCGGGAGTTACCTCACCAGTGAATGCTACGCGGATGGCGTCACTGTCCTGGGAAACTCACTGGGCAAGAAGCAGGTGAGTGATGCTAAAAATCTGCCGTGATGCCAAAGATTTGCAACCCGCCCCTGGAGCAGAACCAGCTGTGCTCCCCGCAGGCTTGGAGCCGCCCCCATCGGGGTGGCCCATGATGTGACAGAGTAAGAAGCTGGGGTTCAGCCTCTATCCCTCACCCCCGCATGAATGTCGATTCCACAAGGAAGAGGTTTTTTCTAAGGGTGCATCTTCTCTCCTAGCAGAGCGCACTGGGAAGCTTTGCTTCCTGCCCAAGTACGTTGCTGCTGAGATCACCGTTCCGGCCCTGGCCAGGCAGAGACGCTGCCTTCTACCTGCAAAGATGGGCGTTCCTGCCCTGCAGGCCAGGATGGCCGAATTCCACACGGGATAGGCACTGTGGGCCACTGCAGTGTGTTTATAATCCAGCTCAAGGCAGAGAGGTGCCCTCAAAGGGCATGGGCAGGGGCAGGGACCTTGCTGTAGTGTGCCCCCCTCCTCCCCCAGTGCTAAGTGCTCCCAGCCCCTGAATGTTATTGGCTCCCAAGGGGGTGCCAAACCTCTCACAGGATAAGTAGAGAGACGCCATCCTTCCCTGGCAGGTTTGCAGACAGATTCCAGAGGTGACCTGTGGAGGGAGCATTGGGGTGGAAGGGGGAGCAGACGGAGGTAACATCAGTGGACTAGGAGGGTTACAGGGTGGAGGGCTGCTGCACTGCATGACGGAGTGAAGGAAAGGAATCTGCCAGCTAATTTCTTGTAGGTTTCTTGGAAGGCCTAGAGCTCATGGAGGGGTGGTGGCTTTGCAGGCCAGCTCAGGGAGGGGGTCCCACATGTAAGGGTGGGTGACTCCGACAGAAATGCAGCTGCGGTTGTAAGAGACGTGCAGATGCGGGGTAGCAAGGCTGGCATTCTGGGCAGAGCAGCAGGGCTGTGACGGGCTGGAAGGGGAGGATAAGCAGCTTGAACTGGATGTAGTGGTGAAGGGAGAACCGGTGGGGGTGGGGGTGGAGGGCAGGGATATGGGCAAATTGATAGACACAGGTTTTAACCCAGGCAGCTGTGATATGCATGGGCTGGAGAAGGGTCTTGTGGGGGCCAGGGAGGCTGGAGAGGAGCGGACGAGATGTGACAGGCTCCTCATCCCATTTGCAGCCCCCCTTGCTTCCTTGAAGAGCCTCACTAGACAAAAGCAGAGACACAAATCCATTGCTGCAACATGCCCAGAAAAGGCCTCCAAGGGGCGCTGACCCCAGGGCCTGGCCCTCCCCCCACCTTGGGACTGCACATAGGCACAGCAGGGCCAGTCTGAACTGACTGATCCCAGCTCTGGGCAGATTTTAGCAGGAAGAGGCAGAGGTCCTGTGGAAAAAATAGCACGTGATCATGCAGTTGAAGATGTATATAATCCAGCCACATGAGAAGCTGAACTGAAGTTGCCCAAGCTTTGACTTTTGAGTGCTTGATGTTCCAACCTTACTAATGGTCTGTTCACACAGGTGTTTTTGTAATTTCCTATGTTTTTAAAGAACCCAACTGAAAACAACTGGAATTCCATCATATGGTGCCATACTGACACCCACATGGGCCATCAGCGGGGTTGGAACCTTTAAATCCTCTAAACAGACCCCTGCCACTTGAGTTAATGTAGTAACTGGTAGCAGTAGAAGGTTGTCATCCTCTGTATAGTCCAGCATGAGAGGGGACGAGAGACACACTGTGCCAGTGAATTTCACAGCAGAGGGATAGTGAGACTCAGGGCTTGTGGGTTCCAAACCAGGCTCTGGAGGGGAGTGTGCTTTAGTGGGCACAGAGTCTGCTGCTCATTTTCCCCCACAACAGTGAACCGTTCTGTCCTGTCCCCTCCAACCCGTCCTTTTCCCAGTCCTGTCTTTCCCCGGCTCTGTTCACCTCCCCAGTCCCAGTCCCCACTCCTCAGGCTTCTCATTCCAGCGCAGCCAGTCCCAATTTCCCCCTGCCCCGAGCCTCCATTCCCAATCTGCCACACCCTTGGGCTTCTTGTCTGAGTCTACTTCCCCCATAACCCACCTGCAGGTCCTCCTCTTGACCCCTTTGCATTCAGGTCAGAGGGCTTCCTCCTCTACACTACCTGGGCCAGCAGGGGAGTCATTGAGAGCACTGGAAAGCCAGCCTCCCTCTGCTTCTAGTCCACATGGCTGGACCTGAACCCAGCACTACCAGGAACAGCTCAGAGCTGCCAATGCAGGGAAAGTCACAGCTTGGTCACACTTGAGTAGATTTTAAAGCTACAGCATTAAAACAAAAGTTGTCAGAATGTTTTTAATATAGGCAAAACAACGTATTTTTTCCTAGCCTGTTCATGGAAATGGCTAACTCGTTCTGGGTGAATATTTTAACAAAATTTCAGCCAGAGATGGACATGCTGCATAGAAAATGTCATCCCACATGGGTGAAACTTGGCAAGGTTATAAAGCAACTCGAAGCAGATCTGGCAATGGTGCAGCTGAGGGGGTGAGGAGGTCGGGGGGCAGAAATGGAAGCTGCATTTTCCTTGTGGTTTAGTGCACAGCGAGATGCTGGGGCTGAGGAGCGGACCCAGGTGTCCTGCTTGGCTGGTATGAGGAACATTAGCCCCATCAGTGCACTGAGAGCACTGAAGCTGAGTGACGGTTGAACTCCAGGCATGTCTGGGCTAGGGGAGCACCCAGCCCTGCCTCATTATAGACAGGAGCGGTGCCAGGGTTTCTGGCGGCCTAGGTGGGGGTCCTTCCGCGCTCCCGGTCAGCGGCAATTCGGCAGCGGGGGGGGTCCTTCCACGCTCCCAGTCTTCGAAGCACTTCAGTGGTGGGTCCCGGAGCGAGTGAAGGACCCGCCATAGAACTGCTGCCGAAGACCCGGAGCACTGAAGGACCCCCCGCTGCCGAGGGCCACAAAATCCTGCCCTCCCAAATCCTGGTGCCCTAGGCAACCGCCTAGGTCGCCTAAATGGAAGCACCAGCCCTGATTATAGAACTTAGTGCCTATCCGAGCACATCAAGTCTCTGTCCCCCACTCCGCGAGGCAAGTGTGGGGCTGTTCCCTGCAGCCTAGTCCCCAGGGCTTTCTCCTGCCTAATGCCAAAGGCCCCAAGCCAGAAGGCTCCTGCCCCTTTCCTGGGAGATTATCCCACAGCCAAATACCGTTCACCATGAGCAAATGGCCCCTGAGATTCAGCCCCATTGCTCCCTCTCTTACTCTCATCCCATTATGGCTCCTGTTTTCCCATAACTCCTTTCCCCCCAGCTTGAGAAATGAGCAGCTCCCACCGAGCAGTCCCTGGTCCCTGCGTTTACCCCTCTCAGACACTCAGGGGGGTTTCACCTCCTGCCCCCATCAGCCGAGCTATGCTGGGCACGCCCAGGGCTCATTGGCAGTGAGATGCTCCCCGTAACTTGGCTGGGGTTCAGCTCAGGGCCCTATTTCTTAACATTGACTATCACAAATCACTCCCTCAAGCATTTTTCTCGCCATGATGCAAACTGAGCCTGCGTGTGTCTCTCTCTCAGGGCTGGATTTAGGGGCAGCGACTGCCTGTTGTTAAGGACAAAAGGGAAGATAGAATGTTTGAGGTAACATGTTTCAGGTATTCCATGGGCGGATTCATTTTTCACTAACCTCCTAGAATGTCCCGGATCTTTGTAGAATCTCGTGGAACCTTCCAGACTTTCCGAGAACTACCTTTTCCTCGAATCTCCCAGAAAGTTGTCAGTCAGGCCCTGGCGGGTATCTAAGAGGCGTGGCATAGCCAGTCAGTAAGTGAGATATAAGAACGAAGTGAAGTGAGAGCCCAGCTGTGGTATTGTGAACCTTGTTTTGTTGTGTAATTGTGAAAGTGTACTTGTGTTTTAAGTCTTCAAGAGTGTAAGTAGCAACTCTCTGACGTTGTGCTTCAGTTCACGAGGGCAAAGGTGAGAAAAGCGACTTTTTGAACTAAAGAATTAGGGTAACATTCTAGGGCTGTCACCTACTGTACCACTAGTTAATGCTGGTCCACCCAATGTGGGTGCACAGTTCCATTTCTTGATGTTAGTACCTTTCAGTTATTCTTAAAATTAAAATTTCTATAAGCTTAGTGGAAACTATTTTTTAAAATTCACTTATACATGGTATGAATAAATACCGATTTATAGATCCTAGCCTGAAAATGTATTGTCTTATATGACAGGGATAAATCATGCATGCAAATCGTGCACCAGAGTCATGAAATGGGCTATAAATGCAATAAAAAATTAGGTATTCAAAAGTTAAACAAATGGAGGGGAAGTGCCAAAGACATTTCTCACCTGAGACACCATTTTGTCTAGGGCCAGCCCTTGTCTCTCTCACCAGGACGTTATACGCTTCTCAGGTGCACCGTCAGCTGCCAAACACACCATCGACAGCTTCTGGTAGCTGCCATTCCATGACGGTTTGCGTCAGCCTCTTGCCCCACCACTAAACAATCTGAGCTGGGCCCATTGTCCGTCACCTCCTCTCCCAGCAGGTCCCTGCGTTCCACCAGACAGCTCTGCAGAGCTCTCCAGCTATCTGGATTGGAGTTGGTCAGTTCTCAGCAGATGATGGCCAGGGGCTGGGAGAGGTGCCAAGCACAGAAGCAGACTAGCCAAGGGGCCCCTATTCAGGGAGTTGTTTTCAGCGTGTCTGGATGGCTCTTTTCCTCACCACCCTGGCTGCTTCCAGAGCAGGGAATTAAGATGGCAAAGAGTCCATGCTGCTCCCAGGGTTTCTGGCTGTCACCGCTGAGGGATTGTGATGTCATATAGGCTGTTGGAGGAGCCAAGGATTGTGGGAGCCAGGAGAACCCCCAAGGTTCTAGACCCAGTAGAGCCACTGGTGCCTGCAACTGTTGTTGCTTTTTGTTCTTCTGTTTGCATCCTTCGTTGCTGGTTTCTGTTGTCCTTTGGCACCAGCTGGGCTGCTGGTACTTCTGACGCCATGTCATGTATTGCTTGTGCATGGTAGGCTTCAGAGCAGGCTCTTGAACCAGTTATGGCCTGGCAACAGAGCTCCCAATGTAGAGAGAGACAAGATGAGTCACTGTAGGATCCTTTAATGGGCTGCCAGGTGTAGCTGAGGTTAGCCCAGGTAAGGACCGTTGCACACTGTGCCCTGTAGTGGTCAGACATCCAATACAGGTTAGCGTTCCTTTACACTCCCTATGCAGGGTTCTCACAACACATTGTTTGGTGGCCTCAGAGTGCAGCCACCAAATTTTCCTAAAATTCTGAATTAACTTTAGGAAAAACAAATCCAAATTATTGTAATTGATTTATGTAGGGTTTTTTTTTCTTTGCAGACCCAATAATAAAAATAATGTACAGCCTCTGGCCTCCACTGCCTTCCCCTGACCCAGCACCATTGCCCCAGGCTCCCTTCCGCGGCCTCGCCCCCCAGGCTCACCCCACTCCTTGCCTCTTGACCATGCAGCCTGTAAGGCCAGCCCCGCTGACGCCCAGAGCCAGAGCCCCACAACTGGAGATGGGAGGGGGTGAAGCCCTGCAGCTGAAGCTGGGAGGGATGGGGTGGAGGGCTGAAGCCTGCTGCTGGAGTCAGCCCCTGGGCGCTGTCGGGAGGGGCTGCTGCTTTGCCACCTCCCCCATCTCTGCACAAGAGGCTGTCATAGCCACAGGAAAACCTCCTGGTGGCCACGTGTGGGAAATGCTGCCCTATGCGACATCGCTTTCCAGAGCAGGTTTCCTATAGTGCTCCTCCAGCCAAGCACTCAGCCCGCCGGGCACCAACCTGGTCACAGATTGAGGTGGGGCCACATGCAGTGAGCGGGGCATTCCCTAGAATCCTGGTTCTCCATGAGATCATTGGCAGCGACAGTGGCATCACCATCACTGGCCTTCGTCCATTCCCAAGGAACAGTTAATTCCTGTGGATCAAGCGGCGTTTAACTTCCTACACTGGGTTACATGTTCACTCTGCACACACCCACTCCTCAGACAGGGACCGCCTCCAGTATTCACTAGTCTTGTGCCAGCAATTCAGCGGAAAGCCGGCTGGCCCCTGGCCATGTGTGGGGAGTGTATATATGCAAGGCACAGATCCTGCCTCGGTGCAGGAGGGAGGTGCATTCATATGCAGCCAGAGCTTGCCTTGTGAAGGTGCTAGCTCCGTGGAGGATGTGGGATCAGGACAGATACGTGCTGGTCCTCAGACAGGAATCCAGGACTGGCACTAGAGTTTTTTGCGCCCTAGGTGCACAGCCATTTCGCCCCGCCCCGCGCGCCGCTCCCGCGGCTCCAATGGAGCTGCTGCAGCCATTTCTGTGGAGGGTCCGTTGGTCCGCAGCTCCAGTGGAGCTGCTGCAGCCGTGCCTGCAGGAGGTCCACCAGAGCCGTGGACCAGCGGACCCTTCACAGGCATGACTGTGGCAGCTCCACCGGAGCCGCCTGCCGTCCCCCCCAGCAAAATGCCGCCCCCCCGAAAATTCTGGCGCCCTAGGCGATTGCCTAGTTCGCCTCAATGGAAGCGCCAGCCCTGCAGGAATCTTAAATCTGAAGTTGAACTGTGGCCTCAAGGAGAACTAGTCAGGAATTGGTCAAGGAAACTTTTTTTTTTTTGTCAAAACTAAAACTTTGTGTGGAAAAGGGTCGTCTTTGACGCATTCATTCCTCAACTTGAAAAAAATCACTGTTTTTTAAAAATTTGTCAAAAGGTCCCATTTTGGCATTTTCAAAACAAATATTTTATTTTGTTCAGTTCTAAATGACCTTTTTATTTTGAAATGTAATCTAATTACAGCACTTTTCTTTTAAAAAAGAAATGATCCGAATCAAATAGAAACATTTTGAAATTATCAAAATGTAATATTTTGACTGGACTAAATCAATTTAAAAAAAATATTTTTGGTTCACAACATTTTTTCAAACTTTGACCTTTCATCCTGACTTGGGATAGGAAAAATGTCTGAGATCTCAGACATTTTTGCAGGATAGGAAAACAATTTTCTGCCCAGCTCTAGTGCCAGTCATTGATCAAATCACATGCTGGTCATCTTTATTATAGAAGCAAAGAGCTTGAGGACAGTGGAAATGTTCTGTCTGGTCTGCATCACCCTCCCTCCACCTCCACGGCAGGCCAGGGTGAGAGTGTGCAATCTATCCATCTAGACAGGTTTTTATATGATGTCTATTAACATATCCTCTAAAAGCCTCCCAAAATTCTATAGATCGCACATGAGAGCTCTCTCATCTGGGTGTGTTTTGCCAGCCTGTTTTGTGTTGCTGGTGTTACTACAGGGAGGTTAGGATGAAGAAATGGGTTTTGTACTGTGCTCTAAAGACAATGGGGTAGCTGCCTGTAGCTGCTGGCTTGTCTTCCTGGCTCATGAAGGACTCACTGCCTCACCAGGTTTATTCTCCCAGTGTAGGACACAGGCAAAACCTCAAACACAAAATAGTTCCTCCCCTTTGATGGTCTCAGTCCCTCCTGCTTCAGGGGTACTGCAGGAGCCCATCTTCCTCCTACACCTCCTTGGTCCTCCTCCAGGCCATCTGCCTGGGAATTATCCTCTTCAAGCCCTACCAGAGAAGCCAACAGTGATTCAGCTCCTCAGCTGAGCCAGCAGCTGGCTTTTGTAATCCCTTCCTTCCTTCTTTCCTTCCCAGTGGTGTCTGATACTGAGCAGAGCCTGCTGGGCCCTGGGTCTTAAAGGGGCTGATCACCCTATTACAGCAGCACCCATCCTGCTCTCTGCCCAGAGCGAGCTCCTGCTGCATGAGCCAGCAGCTGAGAAAGCCCTGTGTCTCGCACGCATGCCTACTGCACCCTTGGCACTGACGGTTCTCTTGTTCCAGTGGGACGTAGTTGTGGGTGAGGCCATGGCCATGCAGAGTGAGATGGTGCCTCAGGGAGCTTGGAGGCCTTTGAGGGGGAGGACCAAACACTTGAGTGTGACCCAGTCTCCAACAGGGAGCCAATGCAGAAGCCACGATAGGAGGGGCTGGGCTCTCAGTGAGGCCTGCCAGGCGAAGGGCGCTTGGTGGTTTGTGTTACTGAGCAGGTAGGTTGTAGCTTTCTTCAGGGTGTTGTTTTCACACTTAAGTACAGGGAATTACAACAAAGGGGCTCAGGTATGATGTAGGTGAGCTGCTACCAAAACTTCCTAATCTCTCCTTAGTGACAGTGACTACGCCAGAGGACTGGCAGGTAGCAAAGACTGTCCCCATATTGAAAACGGCTGCAGGGTTGAGTCAGGGAGTTAGACCTGTTTGACACTTTACATCCATTCCCAGCAAATTGGTTAAACTGATGATTAAAAACAGCCTAAGTATCTGTGAGGCCATGGTCTGATAGGGTCTAACTAGCAGAGATTCCACAGAGGAAAATTGTGTCTCACTAAACACTGAGAATTTCTTGAACATGTCAATAAGGGGTTCCTTCAGGAGCTAAGTAATCATGAGTGAGAGGCGAAGTATTGTCTTGGATCAAAAACTGGCTAGGAGACAAAAGGCAAAGAGTAGGATTCAATGGTTCATTTTTACCATGACAGCAGTGTGATGGAGCAGGCTGGATTTGACCTGGGAATGTTGCCGGGGAGTTACAGTGGGGATGAGAAGGAAGCGAGATGAGCTGTAACCTGAGCCAGGAGGGGATGGGGAGAAGTGACACCTTCTGCCTGGGAGACTGTACAAAGGAGAGGAGGAGCAGAGGGGAGGAATGCAGGAACCCCAAGCTGGGGTCTAAGCTCCCCGAATCCCCCAGAAGGACTTAATTGAGGGGTTCTGGTTGTATCTACATGCTCTGCTTGAGACTGTGTTCCTGTCATCTAATAAACCTTCTGTTTTACTGGCTGGCTGAGAGTCACGGTGAGTCCCAGGAAGAGGGGAGCAGGGCCCTGAATCCCCCACACTTGGTGACAAGCAGGTTAACAGCAGGGCCTCAGGGTTCCATACTAGGTCTTGTGGTTATGTATTTATTAATGATCTGGAAAAAGGAAGGGAGTGAATAGTGAAAGGGAAAAAAATGCAGATGACACAACATTATTTAGGTTAGTCAGGACCAGAGAAGATGGTGAGGAACTGCAGAGAGACCTAACCCAGCCAGGGGAGCGGGCAACATGATGGTAAATTAAATTGAATGTAATGCACATTGGAGGGACCTACGTAAATTACTCACACACCTCCTAGGAGTCTAAATTAACTGTCTGAGCTTCAGAAAGGGATTTGGGTGTCCAGTGGAGCCCTCTGTTCAAAGCACAGCTGCAGTCAGAGAAGGAAGCTGGATGTTTGACTCTGTGAGGAAAGGGATGGAGAATAATACCAAAAACATGATAATGCCTTTATAATAAATCAATGGCGTGGCCTCACCTGGGTACTGTCTGCAGTACGGGTCACCCCATCTCCAAAAGGATATTGCAGAACTGGAGGGTGTTCAGAGAAGCGTGACTAGAATTATCCAAGGCCTGAAAACATGTTCCTAGGAAGAGAGATTGAAAAGGCTGCAATTGCTACTTAGAAAGGAGACAAGTCAAAGGGGCCCTGATAAAAATGTATCAAATCATTAATAATTTAGAGCAGTGGGTCTCAAGCCTATTTGGTCATGCTCCCCCTTCTTTATGTGTGTTTATATCCCCTGCTCCCCCTTGCTCCTGCCACATAAGTACATATACTGCCATCCAGCTCTGAAGGCAGCGCCGACACCAGCAGCAGCACAGAATTAAGGGTGGCCTGGTATGGCATCGCCACCCTTACGTCTCCACTGCTGCTGGCTGTGGTGCTGCCTTCAGTGCTGGTGCCTGGCTAGTAGCCGCTGCTCTCCTAAAGCTTCTCATGCCCCGCCCCAATACATTCTGTGCCCCCCCAGAGGAGCGCACCCCCCCAGTTTGAGAACCTCTGGTCTAGAGAAGATAGAGTGGGAGTTTCTGTTCTCTCTGTCTCATAGCACAAGCACAATGGGACACACAATGAAATTCAAAGATGAGAATTTCAAAATTGCTAAAGGGAAATACTTTTCACGCCGGGGTCATTCACCTGTGGCACTCACTGCCACAGAAATTCCTGGAGGCTAAGAACTTAAGAAGATTCCAAAATGGATTGGACATTTATATGGATAACAAGATTATCCAGAGTTATCATAATTAATGACAACAATAATTCTGGCAGGAGATATTAAACCTTGTGTTTCAGGGTTTAAGCCAGTCTCCAACTATATAAGAGACCATGGATTCACCAAGGGCAAGTCATGCCTGACTAACCTGTTTGCCTGCTATGGTGAGATAACTGGCTTTGTGGATATGGGGAAAGTGGTGGACGTGATTTACCTAGACTTTAGCAAAGCTTTTGATACGGTCTTCCATGGTATTCTTGCCAGCAAGTTAAAAAGTATAGATTGGTTGAGTGAACTATGGGTAGAAAGTTGGTTAGATTGTCAGGCTCAGCAGCTCGTCAGGATCAACGGCTTGATGTCTAGTTGGCAGCCGGTATCAAGTGGAGTGCCCCAGGGGATGGTCCTGGGGCCAGTTTTGATTAACATCTTCATTAATGATCTGGATAATGGGATAGATTGCATCCTCAGCAAGTGCTCGGGGGAGAGGAGGGCAGGGATAAGGTCCGCAGTGACCTAGACTAATTGGAGAACTGGGCCAAAAGAAATTTGATAAGGTTCAACAAGGACAAGTGCAGAGTCCTGCAGTTGGGATGGAAGAATCCCATGTACTGCTACAGGCTGGGGACCGACTGGCGAAGCAGCAGTTCTGCAGAAAAGGACCTGGGGATTACAGTGGACGAGAAGCTGGATATGAGTCAGCAGCAGGGCCGTCCTTAGGATTTATGGTGCCCTAGGCGAGATTATTAAACTGGTACCCCTGTGCCTGTCTTGCTCTTAGCAACACAAACATAAGTTTACACTATTGGAAAACTTACCACATGCATGTTATTAAAACCAGTTAAAGTTAATGAAGCACACTGTAACGCTGATGGACTAGCACTAAAGAAGTAGCATGACAGAAAAAATTCTGATTTGACAGAATGATGCAAATAATATGATTTTTTTAATTTGTCAACATTTTATTGGAAATTTCTATGAAGAGGTATTGAAACAAGGATTAATTTTTAATTAAAAGCAATCTTTCTGGCTTTTTTGGTTGCAAAATCAGTAATAATGTCATCATATGACAAAGACAAAGTGATGTCTTGTTTGACTGCAGGAATAGCAAGACCAATCAAGTGTTCCTGACTCACTGTAGATTGGAGATAGTTTTTAATGAGCTTTAGTTTTGAGAAACTCCATTCTCCTGATGCTACTGTTACAGGAATTGTCAGTAGAATACGAGTGGCAAAGTACACATTAGGATATATGTCAACAAGTTTGCAGGTATGAGTAAACTGTACAAGGTCCATCATCGATTTTGTATGTGGCAACATTGATGACAGTGTACTCAATTCTTCATACAGTTCAAGTCCATTTAAATCAAAGTGATCGCCATGCTTCAGGAGGCTCTCTAGGTGAGGGGTCCCCAACGCAGTGCTCGTGGGTGCCATGGTGCCCACAGGGGCCTCTCAGTGCACCTGCGTACTGGCCGGTGGACAAGCAACCACCGAAATGCCACCGAAATTCGGCAGCATTTCGGCGGTGACACCTCTGGATGACACTGCTTGCCGCAGAAAAGTAGCGTCATCCAGAGGCATCGCCACTGAAATGCCACCAAATTTCGCCGGCATTTCAGCAGATGCCCATCCACTGCCACAGTCCTTTGTCTGGTGACTGACAGACAAAAAAGGTTGGGGACCACTGCTCTAGGTTCTTGCACTCTGTCATTAGTTGCTCTTGTTTTCCTATTTTGTTGAATTTAGTCCCACTCAGCCCGCTGCCAGCTGAGTGAATGGAACCCCAGGCAGACAGCGGGTTGAGTGGCTCAGCCGCCAGCTTGCTCAGCCCGTTGCCAGCCTGTGGTTCCTTGGGGGTCCACAGGCCAGCAGCAGGTGCTGAGTGGGACCAGCAGCCGGGACCCCAGGTGGCAATGGGGCAGCAGCCAGAACCCCAGAGCAGCGGTGGGCTGAGCCGCTCAGCTCACCGCCGCATGTCATCAAAAATCAGCTCGCTTGCCACCTTTGGCACGAGTGCCTACCTTTGCCGACCCCTGCTCTATACATTAGTAAGGAGATGAGCATATTGCAGTTGTTGGAGGGCTCTATTTAGCAGTAACAGGGCTATAGGAAAGTCCGTCAACATTTTTTGTTTCTCTGATGAAAACTGGCCCACTCCCTTCCCCATACCAAACTTGTCACAAATAATTGTCAACAACTTAATTTTCTGTTTTTGGCTAAGATATTGATTTT
>NC_133769.1:11521032-11525673 GCF_003597395.2 Chelonoidis abingdonii | reverse complement strand
CACGTTCAATGGGGAGCGGACAGGGCAGGCATGAGCGGCAGGTGCCCATGGTGCCTGCCGTCTAGAGATCAGATGCTGGAGCTAACTTACTCAGGTCGTTGGGCTGGAGGTGGGCGTTGGCTGCGGAAGAATCGAAGGAACCGAGGAGTGTCTAGCTGCTGCTGTTGATGCTACTCGGAACCGGACAAGAGTGCTGGTGCCTGTCGTATTTCAACGCTGTCTAACTCTAGCAGTTGATGGACGAGGCGCAATGGAGGGACGGTGAATACTCAAGCATAAGCATACTCGTGTTGCATTGATGATGTCTTACAATTGTATGCCATAAACATGCTTGCAAAAAATGGAATTCAATTTCATTAAAACCTTAGAGGTTTTTAAGGTCAGGCTTGACAAAGCCCTGGCTGGGATGATTTAGTTGGGGTTGGTCCTGCTTTGAGCAGGGGGTTAGACTAGATACCTCCTGAGGTCCCTTCCAACCCTGATATTCTATAATTCTATGACTCAGATGAGACCTATCTGTGGGGCGCGATCGGGGGGGACAGATTATCCCACATCTGCAACTGCAGGTTTCTTATACCTTCCTCTGAATCATCCGGGGCTGGCTGGTGTCAGAGACAGGATATTGGGCTAGGCACACCTGGGGTCTGATCCAGGCTGGCAAAACCTGTGCTCCTAATAACCAAGCAGAGGAGAGGAGGGGAGGTCACAAACATGGGATCATTGGCGCCAATCCAATTCCAGCAGCAGGGGGCTCAGTCTCTCACACAGTCACAGGTGCATAAGGGTGTTTTCCACGGGCTTGGCTACCTGTGCATTCAGGAGCAGTGCAGAGTCTAGTGGGCACCAAGGCTGCCGAGATCTTGGTGACCTGACAGCAGACGCCCTCAATGGGGGGTGATTTTATGGCAATGGCAAATTCTTCAACAGGCTGCTAGCTCCCCACCAGCATCACTTCAGTCTGCCCAGGCTGTGGCTACAGCCAGCTGCCCTAAATCCAGCTGCTGCTGTCCACTGTGGCCTAGTGCGAGCCAGGGGGGATGGGGCAGGTTGTGTTTGCTTTGTCCAGTCTAGAAATAAGTGTCCCAGGCTTCCCCTGCTCTGGCTCCTGCTCCCTTTGGTTGCTTTTCTCTAAACTCCCATTGCGCCGTCAGTCCCTTTCTGATACTGAGGTGCCGAGGTCCATGCTCGGTATTCCAGGTGTGTCTGTACCCCAGCAGTGCAAGGAGGAACTATCCCGTCTCCATCCCATGTCTCTCTACAGGCAGCCCCCAAACTTCCCTGGCCTCTTTCTGCTGTAACAGCACATGATAAACTCACACCTCATTTGCTCCTTCCTGTCCCACAGGTCTCTTTAGCTAACGCTGTTTCCAGGGTTCCCTCTCCCACGGTGGGGCTGGATTTTGGATTAGCTCCATCTTCGCAGGTCATGCGAGTCCTGCCCAGCTTCCACCTCTTTAGGGCCCTTCGTATTTTCACTCTGTTCGGAGCTCTGAATTTACTGACCTTGGCTAATGTCATTCATGGTCTGTGGCCTTCTCCGGGTTATTAATGAGCCTGTTAAGTAAGATGGGACTTAACCTGGTCCCGTGGACGTCTGCTACACGCCTCTCCCCAGCAATCTGCATTGTCATTGATCTGGGTCCCCTTTGCCACTTTCTGTCTCATGGCAATTAACCCAGGGGTCTCGCAGGAAAGCCTGGCTACTAGCACGGGAAAGTCAATGGTCCAGGCCATTCAATTTTAAATGGGGCAATATAGGTACAGCTGGCTCGCAGCATCCCAAGCTCTGGTGTTGGGAATGTGCTGCTGAGAGGTTGCGGGGGACGACGACAGGGAAGGGTGAGAAGGGCTGGCATTGAGCAGGGAGCTGGCTAGCTGCTCAGCTGGGTGTCAGACTGGGAGCACAGCAGACAGACAGTTCCAGAGGCAGCAAACGGCCAGTGTTTCACCGAAGGGTGGGGGAGAACAGGCAGAATGCTTGGAGGGCGTTAGACCATGGATGTGGCTGGCTGTTTTGGCAGGGTGGCATGTGGGGGGGTTATAGGGCCCAGTGAGATCTGGGAGCTATTTGGGGTCCTAGCTGTGAAGGGCCCTTGAGATGCAGAGAGTGGTTTTTATTGTACAGAAAGGAGAAGCCCACAGCAGCCTCCCAGGGCGGGTGCATGGTGCTGTGCATACATGTGTGTGAGAGTGAGAGGCAGAGGGAATGACAGGGCTTGCACCTCCAAAGGAGCGTATTGCTCACTATCTCTGGCGACATTGGGGCAAGGAACGAGTGGCATGGAGCTCTGGAAGGCGACGTTCGCACTGCGTCCTAGGAAGAACACTTATTAATCAGGGCAGTGGGTCACTGGCACTGCAGACACCTGGAGACAGGTTAGAAGCAGCAGCATGTCAGATCACAGCTCAAGGCCAGAGGGGTTTCTCTAAGAGCTAATCAGCTGACTCTGGTTCATTGCTTCCTCACAGACCTGGGAGCTGCAGGTCAGCATGAAGCAGGGGAAGCAGACCGTGGTGGAGCTGCTAGGCCATCAGGGACGCTATCTCGTAGTGGATCCTGATGGATCAGTCCGGTGTGGGAAGCCAGCCTCTGTCCAGCAAAGCCAGTTCCTGCTGGAGCTCCATCGCAGTGGCAAGTGGACTCTCCAGTTGTTGGATAGCAAGAAGTACCTGGAGTCAGACGGGGAGGATGTTTTCTGCGTTTCCCGGAGCCCATCCCCCTACCAGAAGTGGCTGCCCCAGCTGGCCATGCACGTCCACATTGTGCTGTACAACCCTACTCACCAATGCTATGCCCGAGCCGATGCAGACTTGGACAGGGTGTGGGTTGACACCCCAGTGCCTTACCTGGAAGAGTGCGGCTTCGTGCTACGGTTCAGGAACGGGATGTACCACCTGGAGACCTCCAGCCACAAGTTTGTCTCCAGAGCGGAGAAGCTAGCCAAGAAACCCTCTGCACAGACGGCCTTCAACTTAAACCTGAAGCCCAAGTGCCTGGCTTTCCTGAGCGACCAAGATGGGTGTGTCCTGTACCCTCAGGACAAGCGGGGGCGCTTGTGCCTTGGAGACAACCCCAAAGAGAAGGAAGAGTGGTTTGTTATAAAGAGGTGTCCGCAATGGGTCAGTCTGAAAACCAAGGCCAAGAGATATGTGTCCATCATATGTGGCAAGTAAATTCCATTTTCCAGTCTGAGCATGTGTGGAGGGCCCAGCTGAAGGATGCCAGAACATGCCCCCTGGATCTAAGTCACCACCCTGGTCGATAGTTCTTTGGACAAGTCCTGCCCTGCCTTAGCCCTGTGAAGCCCACCCCTGACTGCAGTGAGCTTGCACAGAGGACAAGCTGGGGTAGAATATAGGTGGTTCACTTTTTCATAGGATTATTTCGGGTGCAGGATAGCTGGGGTATGGAGCCACAGAGCGAGAGTCCAGACACCAGTTCACATCCCGACCATGGCAAAGCTGTTACGAGGGGCCAAATACCCATGAGCGAGTATCACATGAAATGGGGTGAGCGGGGGTCGGGGGGGATGTCTCAGAATGGGACGTATGCCTACATCACAAAAACCACCATCACCCCCATTGCTGTCCTTAGCAGGGGACGGAGGATTGAATAGGCTATGGAGAGGGATCTCCCTGCTCATCTCTACAGCAATCTCTCCAGGACAGGGCTTGCTATACCTTGGCAGACTAGTTGAGGGGAGCTTGTCCGGCCACTGCCCATACGGTACCTGTGATGAGGATACGTACAGGACTTGCTCATCAGAGCTAGCAATAGCCAGCACTCAACACTTTAAAATACAGTGATAGGTAGAGCAGAGACGGTGGTGCATGTGATGCTTACAGTGAAACCTGCCTAACACTTTCCACAATACATAACGGCAAGCAGGGTATTATAACCTCAACACACTTACAGAGCCTGGGCTGAGATTTCCCATGCCAGGAGTCTGCCTCGGGCCAAACTCTTCCTTTGGTAAGTGGCAGATAAATTGGCTCAGCTGGTTCTGTGACCGAGACTAGGGGGACGTGGGTTGTTTTGCTAGCGTTACAAAAACCCTTAAAATTGCTTTATCAAGAAGCTCTCACAAGGTTGCCAACTCCTGCAACTTAACTGTGAGTTTTGCCATTTTTTGCTGTTTTTCTTAAAGCCCCAGCTCCTGGAGGCATGTGACTGGGGAAAAATTCAGCTCTCTTTTTTTTTAAAAAAGGAAGTTTTTAGCCCAAGTTTAAAGTGTGAACCCTAAAGATGACGACAGTGGTAGGCAAGTAAAAAGAATCCATATTTTGCTATTTTTAAGTCTCATGACTTTACAGCCAATGTTATGATTTTTTGAGGTTCAACTCTTTTTGAACACTTGAGGTGGTGTCATAAACAGATAGCTAAGGGTTAATGTTTCTTTTACCTGAAAAGGGTTAACAAAGGGAACCAGACACCTGACCAGAGGACCAATCAGGAAACAAGATTTTTAAAAGCTCAGGGAGGGAATTTTTGGGTGTGTTTCTTTTGTCTGTAACTCTGTGCTCTCTTGGCTCTGAGAGAGGAGCTCTTTACCTTCAGGTTTTCTAATCTTCTGTTTCCAAGTGTAAGTACAAAGGTAGAAGACAATAGGTTTTTATATTGTTTTTGTATTTACATGTGTG
>NC_133769.1:11453836-11518855 GCF_003597395.2 Chelonoidis abingdonii | reverse complement strand
CCCCAGATTTTCCCGCCCTGGGTACCCTAGGAGATTACTGTACTTCAACTCCTTGAATTACAAAACAGAGAGGACAATTTACCTTCCCCCCTCCTTCTTTTCCCTCCCACGAATTACCTGGTGAGCTGCAGGCTCAATCCCCTTGAGTCCCCACTAGGAAAAAATCCAACAGGTCTTAAAAAGAAAGCTTTATATAAAAGGAAAGAAAAAGCCATAAAAATGGTCTCTGTATCAAGATGACAATATCCAGGGTCAATTGCTTAAAAGAAAACATGAATAAACAGCCTTATTCACAAACAAATACAATTTAAAACATTCCAGCAACTGCACACATGTAAATACAAAAACAATATAAAAACCTATTGTCTTCTACCTTTGTACTTACACTTGGAAACAGAAGATTAGAAAACCTGAAGGTAAAGAGCTCCTCTCTCAGAACCGAGAGAGCACAGAGTTACAGACAAAAGAAACACACCCAAAAATTCCCTCCCTGAGCTTTTAAAAATCCAGTTTCCTGATTGGTCCTCTGGTCAGGTGTCTGGTTCCCTTTGTTAACCCTTTTCAGGTAAAAGAAACATTAACCCTTAGCTATCTGTTTATGACAGGTGGGCAGGACTTTTCCTGCCATTTGCTGCTCCTCAGTGCTGGGGGCTGCTGTGCCAATGGGCACTGGAACTGTGAGCAGAGACACTATCTCCCCTTTGCTCTCAACCCCTCCTCCCGAGTGCTGGGGACCTGGCAGTGAGGAGGAGGAGAAGGAGGAACCTGCCTGACTCAAATGCAGAGGGCTGGTGGGCAGGGGCAGAGCCAAGCAGGAAGGGAGAATAGGAGTGGTGTGGAAGGGGTGTGTAGAAGAAGAGGCGGGGGGGATAGAAGCTAGGTGGAGAGAGACAGGAGCTGGGGAGGGAGAGGATGGAGCAGCAGAGGACAGAAAGGGAGTGGTGTGGACGGGGCAGAAGGGTCTGTGGCCACTAAAGCACGTGCCCCTGTGGAACCTGGAGATGAATCCATTATCCCTGAGTGTCAACTTTCCTCTGCTGTC
Organism: Chelonoidis abingdonii; assembly: GCF_003597395.2. Taxonomy (NCBI): domain Eukaryota; kingdom Metazoa; phylum Chordata; order Testudines; family Testudinidae; genus Chelonoidis; species Chelonoidis abingdonii. The sequence goes on along the minus strand of NC_133769.1, from coordinate 11,517,813 downwards.
AGCAAATAGCTGTGAAACCCATGGGCCAACTGGGTCTCCAGCCCCCTAGAATGGCAGGTCCATATGGAAGATAACAGCCTATCGCTGCTGCTTTCTTAGCAGTCACTCAGCTAGCTCCAGTGGAGGACTGGGCTGTGGATCTGAAGATTCCCAGCCCTGGGGATCAACTTATTTCTACATAATGGAATGTTTGTTTTGAAATTTTTTATGTGGTTTTTTTTTTTGAACGTGGGAAGTTATACAACCCCTCCCCCCACAAATTAGAAAACATTAAGGTTGAGCAAAATAGAGCACTCAGAGTTAGGAAATGCCAGAACTGAGCTTGTTTGTGCAACCATCAATCGACCTCCCATGTGCATATGGATTATAATAATCACTTGATGATTACCCGTTCTGTTCATTCCTTCTTAAGCACCTGGCATTGGTCACTGGATTAGATGGACCTTTGGCCTGACCCAGTGTGGCCGTTCTTATATTCTTATGATAGTCTTTAATTATACAGTCATATACTTTTTTCCCACCTGACCCCTGCCTCTTTCAGTGCCCAGCATGGCTCAGTGCTGTAAGCCCCTGGCTGCATTTGCTGCAGACATTGGAAGGTAGAGGCAATGGCTGAGGGAGGGCATGTGGGATCACTTGCCCCCCCCCCCCGATTTGCTGCTTGGCTTGTACTGAGCATGCTCAGTAACACCTGCTGAAGCTGCTGCCCTCACTCCCTCTCCCCCCCCCACTATCAGCAGGCCTGAGTCGTCTCTGTGGGAAGTGTGTAGGTTTGTGAGGCTGGGGACTGAAAGATGGGAACGGATGTCTCAGGATTAAGGCAGAGCTGAATGCCCTTCTGGCAGAATTCCTGTGTGATGCTGGGCAAGTCACTTAGATTTTTCAGGCAGCCACTGCATGTTTGTCATTTTCTGTGATCCCCACTTGAGACACCAGGGTCTGATTTGCAGAAGTGCTGAGCGCTCACAGCAGCTGGAGACATAAATTGCGAACTACGCTGAAGAATCCGGCCCACAGCATCTCAGTTTGGGCACCCACAATTAGTTGACACGTTGGGCAATAATCTCTGTACTTCAGTTCCCCACATGTGAAATAGGGATTCTCCCCCCATCCCTCCCCAGGGTGTTGGGAGGATAAATTCATTCGTGTTTTTAAACAATCAAGATACAACAAGAGCATAGACTGCTGGGGCCCTGATCCCTGACTGGGAGCTCTAGGAACTGCTCTAATTTGGAATCCGAATCGCAAATCGACCCTGAGCCAACGGATGGGTCTGAGTGCACCGTGTCTGAGTGCATTTGGCTTGACATGGCCTGATTTTTCTCCCCTTCTGTGCAGACATGGAAGTATATGCCGGCTCGGACAAAGTGACCCCAAAGTCCGTGTTCCACTATGAATTCGATCCTGACACCAGCACAGTGCAGCTAAAAACAGTTAACAACCACTACCTGGCCCAGGTCAGTGAACCCTCTCCCGGCTCATTGAGCGACGCTGTCAGCCCAGAGAGCCTGAGCCTGCCGCTGAAGCAGTGGGCCCTTTGCTCACCATTGTATTGCATGTGTCTGGACTCCTTCTGTTTCTAGGTGACTGGAACTCAGCATACTATTCCAGGGGAGGGCGTCCCATCGATTTACACGATATTATAATAGTCCCTTAATGACCCACAAAGGATAATTCCACGGAATAGAGACATGGATGTACAAGGCAGTATTGCCAGGATTCATGCTGTTTTTTTAAGATGTAAACTACCCCCACCAGATCCCCAAGGAACCTCCTCCCTTTCATGGCACAGGGCTGCTCTTCATGAGAGCGGAGTCCTGCCTCTCCTGACTTCCTGGTGCAGGGCGCTAGTAGGAAGGATACCCTGGCACCAGTTGGTGGGAGCTGACCTCTTTCCTTCCCTTCCCTGCAGAGAAAATTCAAGAGCATAGTGGCAAATGGGAGACGCATGGAGCCAGAGACCAACTTCCGTGCCCTGTGGCATTATGGGAGAATCTTCCTGCAAGCTTTCAATGGCCGGTACCTGGGCACCATGCCCGTTGGGCTAGTGGTGGCCAATGCTATGCACCCAGGTAAGGCAAATGGGTGGGGGAACCCCTAGGAATCTGCCAACAGCTGAGCAATGCAGCCCTTGGCATCTCTGTGGCACTTATCTGAGACTTCAGGACTTGTTGCCTCTCCCGTGTGGGGAGGGGTGCACGTTCTTAAGCCTCCCTGTCAGGTGTCACTGGACCCACCCAGCTGCACTCACACCAACATCCCCCTGGTCTCTACATACCTGATATGCCCCTACCCACCTTGCTCTGAGAGCGGGTGGCATTTCTCTGAGGGGCCCATCACCCCCACTCTGGGAGGGATCACAGATGAGGGTCTCCCTCCCTTCCTAGGGGCTCCGTGTGCTGCCTCCACCCTGCCCACAGCACCTCAGGGAGCAAGAGAGACCGTTGCAAGGAGAACTTTTAATTCTTAGTGAGTGAAATTTGGGTTCAGAGGCAGTCACTGGGAGGACAAGCCCCATAAGTCAGCATCCAGAGCTGAGTGTCCTCCTTGCCACTGGTCTGAGACGCCACCCCGCTAATCCCATGTCTCCACACTTGGGCAGCCCTGTGTGGCCAGCTGATGCCAGCTCCCCTCAGTGGCTCTACCAGCAGGAGGCGCTCATGTAACAAGTGGCTGTAGCCCTCTCCCCTCACTTCTCTCTTCCCCCGCTCCATGAAACATCTGGGCTGCAACAGCTCAAGTGACCAATACTCTCCTCAACTCACCTCCCAGCTCACGGTGCAGCCTCAGGCCTCTCCCACTGCCCAGGAAGACAAGAAGGAGGTCATGTGTCAGAGCCACTTGGGATGGGTTAAACCCCCTTTGGGATGCCATCTGATGTACTGGGGTTTCACTGAGCCCCTGGGGTCCCTCTCCCAAGGTGCTCCGGCCCCTTGCAGTGCACACACAGGTATTGCCACACCCAGCTGCAGACATAGAATGAAGTAAGCTTTGTGTGAGAGGATTCACCCAACAGTCATGTGCACACTCCTTCTGGGGGGTAAACCCAAAATAATACTGTCTTACACTCTCTAGAAAGATCTGCACGGCGCAGACGCATAAAATTCACCCTGTCCCTCAGTGTGAAGAGATATATGCACAGCTTCTTGCCCCCTGCAGTTAGCAATTGCACAAGCTCTGTTTAATAATAAACCAAACAAATTTATTAACTATAAAAGGCAGATTTTAAGTGAGTATAAGAGATAACAAACAAAACAAAGCAGATTACTGAGCAAATAAAACAAAATACTCAAAATAAGCTTAATACACTCAAGAAAAGGTTACAAAATATAATTTCTTACCCTAAATGTTATTTTAGGCAGGTTGCAAAGTTCCTCTGGTTCAGAGTTCCAGTTATACCTCTTTTCAGGCTGGACTCCCCCCTGCCTTCCCTTCAGGTGTCTTTAGGCGTCTTCCTTCTTGGGCAGACAGGACATGGGGTAGAGCCTCGTTTGCCCTCCTCCCCACGCTGAAATAGGATTTACATAAGGCAGGAATCTTTTGTTTCCCAAACTTGACCCCCCCCCCGTCTCCTTTTAATGGAAAGTTACAAGAAGTCTCTAGTGATGTATAATATCAGGTGGCAAGACCACCTGACCTGGTAGTGTCACAGCTACCCTCCCAAGATGCGTCCCAGGAGGGAGGGAGATTAGTATCTTCACAGTCAAATCTGATGGCCTGTTTGCTGGGTGTCTCCCACATACACACCTAATTGTAATTGTTACATAGTCCATACTCCGAAATTTAGATACAGAAAAGATACATGCCTACAAATTGGATAATCACATTCAGTAAATCAGAATCTTTCCAATGATACCTCACAGGACCCATCTTGCATAAAACACATCTTAGTTATACCATATTCATATCGTAACAATATTTCCATGAAGAATTTGGGGTGTAACGTCACACCACTGACCTGCATCTGTCACCCCTCCCCTCCCGCAGGGCCTGGTGAGGCCTTTGGAGTGCGCCTGGCCAACCGCTCCTTCCTGGTGCTGCGCGGCAGATATGGTTATGTGGGGAGCTCGGCCTGCCATGATGTCCTGCAGTGTAACCTGCTGGACCCCGACTGCATTGAGCTGCTGCCCTGCAAGCCGGGCATTTACCACTTCCAAGGTAAGGGAGTCCTGGGAGCCCTGACCACTTGGTGCTGAGCCCGGCTCTGCCTCGGGGCAAATGGGGCCCACATGAACCCAACCTCTGTCCCACCCAGGGCAGAGCAGGTCAGTGCTGCGTGGTAGCGGGTGCAACAGCAGCCAGGGTGGGGTATGTCGGCTGGGGAGGGAAGCAAGCTGTATGCTCCTGTTGCTGTATGCTCCAGCTGCCCACTCCCACATCTCAAGGGGTGTCCCTGTTTCACCAGATCTGCAGCCCCGGAGGCAGAAACCTCTGGGAAAGCCAGAGTGCAGGGTGGAGGGTATTCGCCTCCAGGCACCTTCTTGGGCCGAGATTAGAGGCAGCCCCCCCACCCCAGCTGGAGGCAGATGGATGGCACCAGCCCTTTACCAAGCAGGGGGTTGGAGTTTGGGTCCTTACACCTCGACCTGGCAGGGGACGCAGAGTCAGCACGTTCGGCTCATCTCAGGGGGGTGGGGGGAACAGACCTCTCTCGAGCTGTTGCAGAGGCATCAGGCGCCGCATGGAACTGTTGATGACTAAGGCAATATGCCTGTGGGCTCTGGGGCCCTGCCCAGGGCTCTGAGAGGGGACCCAGCAGGAGGAGAAAAGTGCATAGCTTGGCCAAGAGTAAATGGGATTCGCTGGTGAAGATGACCGTCGAGTTTCCAGGCTGGTTGGGGCGCGAATGTGAGTTTGGTGACTGCGCTCTAACCTACAAATCCAGTGTAATCAGGAGAGCCCCTTGGCCTCTTCGGCAAATGCTCGCCCAGGGCCTGTGTGCCTGGGGTGGAATGGAAGCAAGGACCTGCTCATGCTCCCCTGAGCTATCACCAGCTCTCCTTCCTTCCTTCCCCAGCCCACGGCAGGAGCTTTTGGTCTCTGAGCTCAGACGGCACCTTCAGGACCTGGGGGAAGTTCGCCTTGAACTTTTGTCTGGAGATCCAAGGGAGTAACATCCTGGCCGTGTTAGCCCCCAATGGGTACTACATGCGAGGAGACCGGAGCGGCACCCTCCTGGCAGATAGCGAGGAAGTCACTAGCGAGTGCCTCTGGGAATTCTAGATGGAGGAAGGTACAGAGGACTCTCTCCTTTCCCATATGTTGCTGGGCTGGCCGGGTAGCCACTATGCCATTGTCTAGGCGTCAAAGACCATGGTCTATAATGCTGACCAGTATTGTCTCACTGTTTCCTTGTGCTCCCCCCTCTGTCTCCGCCTCTTGTCTCTTCTCTTATATTGTAAGTGCTTAGGGGCAAGGACTGTCTTTTTGTTAAAACAATGAGGAGTCCTTGTGGCACCTTACAGACTAACCAATTTATTTGGGCATAAGCTTTCGTGGGCTATAACCCACTTCATCAGATGCATGGAGCGGAAAATACAGTAGGCAGGTATACATACACAGCACATGAAAAGATGGGAGTTGCCTTACCAAGTGCTAACGAGCCAATTCAATAAAGGTGGAAGTGGGCTATTCTCAACAGTTGCCAAGAAGGGGTGAATACCAAGGGAGGGAAAATGAGGTGCTAATGAGGCCAATGTAATCAAGGTGGCCCATTTCAAACAGTTGACAAGAAAGTGTGAGTATCAGCAGGGGGAAATTAGTTTTTGTAGAGACCCATAGTGGCTTATGGTCAAATAAATGTGTTAGTCTCTAAGGTGCCACAAGGACTCCTAGTTGTTTTTGCTGATACAGACTAACACGGCTGCCCCTCTGAAACCTGTCTTTTTGTTGCGTGTCTGTACACTGCCCAGCACAGTGGGTTTCTGATCCATCGCTGGGGCTCCTAAGCACTAATACAAATGTTAAATAATATCCAGTCGGAGTCCGGTAGGTCTCAGAGGACAGGACAACCCCCCTTTTCCCCCACCTGCCACAAACACTCCTGCTAAGTCTTAGCAGAGAGGCCCAAATGAGGGGGTGGCTAAGCGAATGGGGAATGACCTAAAGCACCTTTTGGTGCTAAACGGCTGGTTCTAATCCAGGCTGGGTTAGTAATGACTGAAAATTGCTGCTATTCTGGGGCTGGCATGAGTTCTTGTCTACATGTCACAAAAGCTACCAGGGTCCGTGGGGAAGCCAAAGGCTGAACTCTGCTAGGGGTGACTCCTTCAGGCCTGTGCTGTCATTGTTCATGGATTTAGCATGTCAGTGGTCTGGCACCTGTCACCAGCACTACAGTCTGCCGGCTGATGTCTCCATCAACCCCTTTGTGCCAATTCCAACACACTCACTTCTCTCCCCAAAATCCTGTTCCTAAGATGCCCACTTGACCCCTTCTGCTCCCTCATGGGAGACACAGCTGGGTGATTTTTGATAAACAAAATCTTTCAATAACATCATCTTTGATGATTTTTTAAAAATGATAAAAATGGAGCAAAACTTTCTGCGAACAGTGACAAATGTGAATGATGTTGGCTGCCTGTTTGTTGTGAAAATGTTTGTTTTTGATAAAAGATGGGTTTTTCCCCCTATGAAAAACCTTTTTGATTGGAAAAAATTCAACTCGCGCCAGTTGGAGGCATTTAAAACCAGCCTGGCACAAAAGCATGGGAAAATGGGGCCATCTGGCCACGGCCCCTGGGCTGGTGGAGTGGATGGGCTCTTCTAGCTCTAACTTCTAATGGAGCATGCCCTGGGGTGCCAGACCCACATCTGCCATAAATCAACACAGCACCGTTGACTTCAATGGAACAGGTCTAACTTACACCAAGATCTTCACTTCCGGCTACAGAGGAACACACTCCACTTTTACTAGTGCAACATGAGTCAAACACTTTCCGTATTCTGGCTGGCTAAGGGCCTCCACCTCTGTTTTTTCATCTCTTCTTCTGAGTGCTAGAGTTTAGGGGGACTGATGGATTTGTTTTGCCTCCTGCTAGGTGGGGCGGAGGCTGCTGGTCACTGGAGCCTCCTGGGAAGAATGAGAGCATGGCATTGGAGAGGCTGAGCACTGTGTGGGATGAAAAACTCCATCCAGCATGTCACTATTCCCCCCAGCTCCTGGATTGCACAATAATACTCAGCAGCTTATTCACACTGGATGTGACTCTCTCTGCACTTGGGTTAGCAGCACAACTCAGCAACCAAAAGTGATGGGGGAGCAAGAGCGCCTTAAGCCAAGCTGCATGGCTGAGGGCTGCCTGGATAATTGACCTGTGCCCAATCTGTATAAAACAGAGCAGATGGCAGCTGCCTCCATCTTTAATGGTACCCTGAGGTGTGGCCCACAGAGGCTGCAGGTTCCAGAGTGTAAAAAGGATCCAGGGACCTGTGGTCTCCGTGGGCATCATGTCTGGTGGGGAGAAGAAGTTTCTGTTAATCGCCATGGCAGGGCAGCAGGAGGAGCCCTGGGAAAGAGAATCAAAAGGTCTCGTGCTTCAGAGGTCAGGGCCCCTAGCAAAGAAACCCACCCATGTGCTTCAAGCTATGTAGCAATGAGCCATACACTGGACCTGGCTGGGAGGGGCGCTGACCTTTCCCAGTCTCAGGGGTGCTGCTCTTTCATCACCCAGAGGGGTTCCTGTACAGGTCACATGACACTCGTCTAGTCCCTCTGGGTCTCAGTAGCCTTCTCTCCCTGCCAGCCCAGACCGCTAAGGCCTGATTGTCCAAGGTGCTGAGCACCTGTAGCCTCCATTGGCTTTAGTGAGATAGGCGTGTGCTCAACCCTCCTGCACATCAGCCCAGGAACCAAACCCAGGATCCCCCTATGGCATTACAGAGTCCCCCCCACACAGTGCAGTGGGTAGGTCTTTCTAATATATGGAGAGATGCCTATCTTATAGAGCTGGAAGGGACCCCGAAAGGTCATTGAGTCCACCCCCTGCCTTCACTAGCAGGACCAAGTACTGATTTTTCCCCAGATCCCTAAGTGGCCCCCTCAAGGATTGAACTCACAACCCTGGGTTTAGCAGGCCAATGCTCAAAGCACTGAGCTATGAAACTGAACCTGGATCTTCTGCGTAGCAGAACGCGAGCCCCTACGATCTCTGGCATTGCAGCGTCCCTGATTCCTAGCCAAGTGATGCTATAGCATGGAGGCCCTTTCAGCTCCTCACCTGTCACTGGACAAGCTGACGTACAAGGGTCAAAGACAGGAAAATGGAGGGGGAGGAGGGTCTCATGGCTGAGGTAGAAGCACAGGAGAATGGAGGGGGAGGTTGGGGGTGGGGAAGGAGGGTCTCATGGCTGATGTACCAGCTCAGGAGAATGGAGTTTGAGTGGAGGAGGGTCTCATGGCCAGGGGTGGCTCTAGACATTTTGCTGCCCCAAGCAGGGAGGGTCCGCGGGACCAGTGGACCCTCCGCAGGCAAGCCACCACAGGCACCCTGCCTGCTGCCCTAGCGGCGACCGGCAGAGTGTCCCCCACGGCTTGCCGCCCCAGGCACATGATTGGAGTGCTGGTGCCGGAGCTGCGCCTGCTCATGGCTGAGGTACCAGCTCAGCAGAATGGAGTTTGAGTGGAGGAGGGCTTCATGGCTGAGGTACCGGTGCAGGGGAGTGGAATTCTAGTCCTGGCTTCCTGTCTAACTTCATCTGCTCTTTGTGCTTTGTTTTCTCCACCTGTAACAGGGTGGGAATTTCCACTGTTCCGGGGATACCAGCCATTAACGGTTGGGATTGTTGGGTGGAAGGTGCTGTGGTCACAAGGTGGTTTTTAAAAGCAGCAGAGAATCCTGTGGCACCTTATAGACTAACAGACGTTTTGGAGCGTGAGCTTTCGTGGGTGAATACCCAAGGTGGTTTTTGTTCTCTAATAATCTTGGCATGCTCCTGCCCCCGGATTTCATAGAATCACCTATTGTACGGGCCGGAAGGGGTCATTGTAATCACTTAGTCTGACCCCCTGCATAGCACAGGCCAGAGAATCTCGGTAATGGCTGCATCAAGCCAAACCTACTTCTGGACTCTGTCCCCTCCCCAGGTGTGTGGTACTGGCCACCAGGGCAGGTTCCCATTCACAAGTTGGGGGGCCTTTGAGGTGCATGCGTATCCATCTCCAACACCTTCTCTTTCTTCGCTTGCCTTTGTCCTGGACACAAGTAATAAATCATGCTGGGACAGCACCAGCTACCATGCCATGGCCAAGGCTGGAGGAGCTGTCAGATGCAGGGGCTGCTTGGTGCACCCACTCTTCAGATCTGGAGTGGGAGGGAAGGGGAAAACTGGTCTTCCACTGGGGAAGGGCTGCTGGGAATCCATCTAGACCAGGGGTAGGCAACCTATGGCACACGTGCCAAAGACGGGACGTGAGCTGATTTTCAGTGGCACTCACACTACCCGGGTCCTGGCCACCAGTCCAGGGGGCTCTGCATTTTAATTTAAATGTAAATGAAACTTCTTAAACATTTTAAAAACCTAATTTACTTTACATACAACAATTGTTTAGTTATATATTATAGACTTATAAAAAGAGACCTTCTTAAAACTTCAAAATGTATTACCGGCACTCGAAACCTTAAATTAGAGTGAATAAATGAAGACTCGGCACAGCACTTATGAAAGGTTGCCGACCCCTGATCTAGACTAGGGGCTGCGCAGGAGCCAGCCTTCAGTGGTTGCACCTAGAGTTCCTGGAATGTGATGAGTAACCTGCGGTGCTGATGTCAGTGCAGTGATTATCAAACCTACTTCACAATTTATTGTCTCCAGCGCATTGCATAACAAGGCTTAGAACGGGGCTTAGCAGATTATTAACAAAAGATCAGACATTCGTATGGCTAAGAAGGCCTTCCCCAGAAAGGATAAAACATTGATCAAGGATATAGACCCTCATGAATCGGGGCAGGCCCTAACTCATTAGGGCTGGGAAGAAATTTTCGCTGCGTGCTGGATAATCCGTAAAGGGGGTTTCCAAAAGTGCTTGGTGCTGGCCTAACTGCTATGGTTGAAATCAAGGGTAAAACTCCAGTATTAGCAGTTAGACTAACGCTGCAAACATCTGGAAACCCCAACAAGAGGGAGGCTGGGCCAGTGGCTAGGATACTAATCTAGGACAATTCCCTGCTCCACGGCAGACATCCTGCTTTGAGCAGGGGGTGGGACTAGACACCTCCTGAGGTCTCTTCCAGCCTTGATTTTCTATGATCCTGTATGACTGTAGGCAAGTCACTTAGTCGCTCTGTGCCTCAGTTTCCCATCTGTACCATGGGGATAATAGCACTGCCCTGCCTCACACGGGTGAGATATGGATAAACACATTGGAAAACCCAGCCTCATTGCCCACTGGGTTCTTTGCACCTTCCTCTGAAGCAGCTGGTGCTGGCCTCTGACAGAGAGAGGGTATGGGCTGGCTGGACCCTGGGCTGACCTGGGATGGGGATTCCTATGACCCTGTGCTTTGAGATCATACTAGCATGGATCTGATCAGAGAGTGGGAGGGAAAACTCAAGCCAGGGGCTCTGGAGGGATCAAAGAGCCAGCTCGTTAGCTGTGTGTATAGGTGTCTCCGAGATGTTTGTTTGGTTTCCCCCCAGCACATCACAGGCTAAGGAGAAACCATGGAGGAGTGCAGGCATCTGTACCCTAATGTATTCTGCCTCAGCTGCCCTGGGGCATACTGCAGCTCATGGCTGTGGCACTCGGAGCTTTAGAGAAACGGCCGACAAGGTGCTGGGGTGTGTCTGGCTGATTGACTCCCAAGGGAATAGCTACGAGAACTGGTGAGGGTGGGCGCGCACCATGGCTTAGGAGGGGGAGAGCTCTAGGAGGTGATGAATGGCATCACACCCCATTCAGGAGATGGTTGGGGTTTTTGCCCTTATGGTGCCATTGTGGAAGCTGTGGCCAAGGGAAGGGAAATGGTGAAGAGGAGAATGAATACACAAACCACTCACGGCCCAGGCACTGGCAGAAAATGCAGACCAGGGTCCTCATCCTGCTGTTCTCCTGCACCCCCAAGTCCCATTGACTGTGGGCTGCCTTGCTCCGGGTCCCCCCTTTCCCCACTCCAAGAGAGCTTTGTGTGAAATCAAGTCCAGCGTGCTACGTCCCAGAACAGGCTGTGGGCTGGCACTTCCCCACTTCACAACGCGTGGTTCATTAAGGATAACCTGATTGCCGTGCTTGGGCCCCATCTAAGAGCCCAGCCAAGAGCCCCAGGGGCTGCGGCCCAGCCTCCCATGACTGCGGGAGTGCATGCTGACAGGGAGGGGTCTAACAGCTGAGTGTTCTCCGGGGTAGCGGGGTCACCACTCAGCGACGGGGAGGTACATCTCTAATGACAATCAGCAGCATCGGGCCATGAACTTGCTGAGATGCCTTGAGCCCAGGGTTCAGCGACCGATTTCCCCTTAGGGAATGATTTAGACAACGGGGTTATGTGGGCTCCAGCCTGGCTGGGAGTGAACAAGGGGCAGGGCAGCCCATCTCCGGGGCTGCCTGCTATCCAGGTGCAACAAGGGAAACATCATAAGCACTGAAGCCTGGAGTGGAAGTGTCCAAAGGCTGCTGCTGAGCCAGGGTTGTGAGGATGGAACCCAGGCATCTGATCCTCAGAGAGGAACTGGGCTCTGGACAGCAGAGGGGGAGTAGGAGGGTGCAAGGGGGACATCGCTGTGGCACTGGGTGGCAGAGAGAAGGAGCCTTGCGGGGTACTGCCGGGGAGGGCAAAGGGCGAGGCATCCAAGGGAGGGAGGGCCAGAGCTGGCCTCCAAGGAGCTGGAGGCAGAGTGCCCCCGGGAGCCAGCCCTGCAGTGAAAGAACAAAGCATCAGCCAGGGCCATGTGATTTGGTTCTTCCTCTTCTAACTGGCGTTGGGTGAATCCCCAGTGGACCTGGAGCTGGGGACATCCTTGGTGGAGAGGCCTTCAGAGCTGGATGCACATGGCAGTGATGGGCGGGGCTGTCCAGGGATCCCCTCCCCTAGGTGCCCTGCCTGTCTCCTCCCCACCCCTGAGGTCTCCTTTCTGCCTGAGATGGAGTCTTCAGGGGAGGGAAAGGGGGAATTTCACTCCTTCTTCCCTGTCACTGGAGCCTTGTGGGGAGCAGAGGCGTGGGGTGCTCTCCCTCTGGGTTACTCATCTGTGCCCTCTCTGGGCTACCCACCCCCTCCCATGGAGCAGTGGAGGACAGAAGTCCCTGGCCCTATTACCCCACGGGCTGAGCCCGGGGACGCTGTGGAAACCACGCAGTGTGGGAGCCAGGCCTGGAGTCGTCCAGCCCCACTTACCACAGCAAGGCTCTTCCCAGGTGCCAGGTGGAGAGGCACTCAGATGCAGTGGCTGGGAGGTCCCCGGGTAGATAGTGAAGCTGGGGGTGTCCGGGGAGGCAGCCAGGTGCTGTGAGGGGAGCAGAACGGAGAGAGACTTCATCCACTGGGACGGTCCCCAGAGAACATTGCTGGGCAGCAGCCACCAGCACCCTGCTAGGAGCAAGGCCACGCTTGATGGGACGCTCCAGACTCAGGGTCCCAGCCTGCTCTGGGTCAACTCCTCTCCCACAGGAATCCAGCTGCTTTGCACCTTCAGGACTTGTCTACGGGGGAGCGCTCCAGAGAGTTAAAATGCATTAACTAACACTGTGATGTTAAAGTCCATTAAACCCCTGAGTGGACACACCCGTTCAGAACTCATGGGGTCTTAGTTTGCTATTCTCTAATCCACCACCCTGACAGGCTGGATCCAGCCGGGATCATCCCCAGGGAGAAGTGCCCCATTGCTGGCTGATGGGGTGGTCTGGCAGGCAGAGGGGCAGCCTGGGGATTACACTGGAAATGGGAAAAATCCTGGATCTAGGGTAAGCCTCTGTCATGGAGTGTGGGGGAGTCAAGGCCCTGCACCCCCGGCTTCCTGCAATTCACCAGGACTCTCAGCCAGCCAGTAAAACAGGTTTAGTTAGACGATGGGAACACAGTCCATGACAGGCCTTGCTGGTACAGACAACAGGAGCCCCTCAGTTAGGTCCATCTAGGGGGGCCAGGGAGGCTAGTGCCGCATTGGGAGACCAGAGCTCCATCTGGGCTCTCCTCCATTCTCCCAGCCAGCTCCAAACTGAAACTCCCTCCAGCCTCTTCCTCAGCCTCCCCCCAGCTCCTCCCCCAGCTTTGTCCAGTGTCCCGGGCACAGGTGTCACCTGGCCTCCAACCCCCCTCCTGGGTTCTCATGTTCCGTGCTTAGGTATCCTCCCTCAAGGAAAGTCTCCCATCCCCAATGCAGCCGGTCCCAGCAAAACTCCGATGCAACCTTCCCAGGGCAATACTCCCCACTCAGTATTCAAAGAAAACATTAAGAAGATTCCCACTGCTTCACAGCCTCCCAGACAGAGCTGGCCCAGGGGAGATCAGGGCACACTGCCTACCTGTGTGGAGATGGTGTCGGTCATTGAGGATGGATGGAAAGCAGCAAAGGCCTGGGGAGCTGGCGCAAAGGGAGATAGAATCCAGTCACACCACGACCCTGGGTGAGGCGAGGAAGAGAATATCATCTGGATGCTTCTCTAGCGACAGCCGCCACGCGCTTTACAATCATTCACAAGCCTCACAGCCACCCGTCCACCAGAGAAAGTCATCGCCTCCATTTCATAACTGGGGCGCAGAGAAGTGAAGTGACTTGCCCAAGATCACACAGTGCGTCAGCCACAGAGCCGTGAACAGAACCCAGGTGTCCTGACTCCCAGGCCCTTGTTTCAGCCACTAGCCCTCACTCCTTCCCAGAGCTGGGAATAGAACCCAGGAGCCCTGACTCCTGGATCCCTTCTCCGACTTCCTTATTAAAAATGAGCTTGGTGTCTCTCTAACAATTTCCAGGGCAAGAATCTCATAGAGCGCCACAGAACAATCTTTGTAGGTATGAATCCTACAGATGGCTGGAAGAGACCTTAAGGTATCAAGTCCACCCCTTTCCCCTCCATCACTGAGGCAGGCCCTAATAAATGTAATTCATCCCTGACAGGTGTTTGGCTGATCTGTTCTTAAAACAGGGATTGCACAGCCTCCTCAGTGAGATAGTCTTGTGCTTCACTAGCCTTGGAGAACTTAGAAAGTTCTCTCCAATGTCTAACACCGAGCTTGGACATCCATGGAGAGCTGGTATCAGCACTCCTGGGCCGCCCGTGAAGGTGGCAGCTGTACTGAACCCAGCCATGTAGCTGCCCAAGAATTTGAAGGGAAAAGGTTTTCCTAGAGATTGAACATGAAATGACAATATGTTCGCTGAACCAGTCTCAGATGCCAGCAGCGGTGAATGGTTGAATTGCATGGGCAGAGCAAGATGGGATGGACAGATGATATAAATGACATTGTCGCCCATTGAAGACTGCCTGAGGTGTCTGGGAAGCTGCCCATAGGCTGCTTCCAGACCAGAGCATTTGGCTGGGGGAGAGAGGAGGTGCACAGAGTGGACAGGACTGTCAAAACTCCCTTGGGAGCATCATGACGCAGCAATGCACGTAGATTGTCACCTGCACGGTCAGTCTCCAGCTTCAGCTTTGCCTCTCGTTTCCATTTGGCTCTTCGGTTTGAAAACCAAACCTAGCACAGGAGAAGGGAGATGGTCAGTGACCTGCGCCAATCCTCCAATGATCCACTGTATCCGTCCAGCTGGGTGCACCCAAACACTCATGAAAAGCTGGAAGGGTACAGTGTCTCCAAACCCAGAAGGCAACGAAAAAGGAAACTCACAGACGTTAAGGCCATAGGGGACCATCATGATCATCTAGTCTGACCTCCTGCACATCGCAGGCCGCAGAATCTCACCCACCCACTGTTGTGACAGACCCTTACGCTCTGGCTGAGTTACTGCAGTCCTCAAACTGTGGTTTAAAGATGACAAGTTACAGAGAATCCCCCATTTACATCAGCAAATGACCTGTGCTCCATGCTGCAGAGGAAGGTGAAAATCCCCCAGACTGTCTGCCAATCTGACCCAGGGGAAAATTCCTTCCCAACCGCAAACCTGGTGATCAGTTGGACCCTGAGCATGTGGGCAAGACCCAGCAGCCAGACACCTGGGAAAGAATTCTCTGAAGTAACTCAGAGCCCTCCCCAGCTAGTTACTTTTTTCAATCTCCTGCCTTTTTTTGGAGCCACACGCGTGATTTTTGGATCATTTGGAGCTGGAGATAGGGCATCTGCATGATGACAGCCCTAAATCCTCACACCACGCCCCAAAGCTTTGCTCTGCTCTGTCTTTAATGCATTAATGTCCATGAGCCTGGATGTCAGTGCAAAACTCTGGCAATTTGGAATGTCTTTCCTAAGCCGGGGCTGGCTGCTCGCCTGCCAAAACGGGGCATAGACAAGACACGTCCCACTGCACGTGAAAGAGAGAACAGGTTGCGGGGGGGCACTAGCGTGTCTGCCTTGCCACTGCTAGGGCCTTTTACCGCTGTGCAAAGATGTGCTAAACAAACCCAGATCAGAAACACTTTGCCTTCACTTTGCATAGAAGCAAAAGACTATTGTAGGCACAAGGCCCAGGAGTCTTTGCCCCAACGTGTGTGTGTGTGTGTGTGTGTGTGTGTGTGTGTGTGTGTGTGTGTGTGTTTCCCAGGGGTTTGTGAGTGTGTCACATGACAGCCTGGGCAGTGTGTAGTGGCAATGCTGTCTTAGCAAGCTGGTGTCATACAATGATGGTGTCATTTGTCTGAGCTATTCCAAACAAAGCCAGTGCTTTGTAGCGTGGTGAGTGAGCAGCAGTACGCCCCAGCGCCTGATCCTAAGACAAGTCGTCTTTCTCAGTATTCCCAATGACACAGTGATTGATAGCTGGTGTTACGAAGTGCGTCCAGAATATATATGAGAATGTGTGTGTGTCGGATTTATTTGTCCAGGGTGTGCTCTACCTGGCTGTGCCTGCTGGTGTGTGTGCGTGTGTGTGTGAGTGTGTGTGTGTATGTGTGACTGTTGTCTCATGATCTGACACCCCCATGGCACGGCCAATATGTGTCTGCAGAGCCACAGTCCACGTGTCAGCAAAGAGAACAGCTGGTTCAGCAAAGGAGATGACAAAAATAGCCAGAGCTTCAGACTCAGAAGTTAGCTGCTGTCACCTACTTTCTCCTCTGGGTGGTGCCCTTGCACTGGTCTAGACACACGAGCATGGGCCTGACTGCAAGATACACAACGATGGCAATGAACTCTGAGCTCCCTAGGACTCTGCTTCCCACATAATGTGCAGCTGGTAGCTGGCCAAGGTGCTGGGGAGACGTCCAGAGGGACAGAGCCTTCCTCTGGCTCCCGGAACGGCTGTGCCGCTCTCTGTCTCTCACACACACACACTTAGTCACACTCACTAATTTAGCCACACTCACAGCCACTAATGCACCCCTCACTCGCACATGCTCACAGGCGTGCACCGCTCACAGGCGTGCACCGTCCCTTTACAGACACACTCAGCTGCACTCTCATCGCACACTCATTTGCTCATTGACAATCACTAACCCTGAGAGAGCTGCATGAATTACAGAGGTTTTGCTTCACTGGCAATTTCGAAGAGGCAGAAAAAATATCATTTGATGTCAGACAGAAAATAAAAAATTCCAAATATTTGGCAAATAGAAAAGTTGGAAAAATAATTTTGGGTTGAACAAGAGGCTGTGTTTTGATTTTGGCCATTTGTAATGTTTTTTAAATTAAAAAAAATACAGTTTTGAGACAAGTCATTTCCAACCAAACAATCCAAATGTTTTGTTTCAAAATTGTCAAAATGAATCATTTTCATTTTTGGGGGGGGAAGGGGTTTATAATTTTGAAATGAACTATTTGGTGAACCTGACATGAATTTGTGAAAAGTTTCGATGTTGCAAAATCTGCATCTTTTACTGAAAAAAACTCTCAGCCAAAAAGTGTTGCCCAGGTCTGCTCACTATCAGACACTACTCTGCACATACGCGTGCTCTCTCACTCACACAGGTGTGCAAACACAGCTGGCACCAGCCTGGGTTTACATGTGCAGAGCCAGCTTGGGGTGGTGGTGGTCAGGGGCTTTTCCCACTTACCCTGATGGTGGTGTCGGGGAGCTGGGTGGCTGAGGCCAGTTTCTCCCGGGTAGTGGAGTCGGGGTACTGCCCTCTCTGGAATTCTGGAAGGGAGTTTGAAGCAAAGTTATCCTGCCTTGGACCACAGCTATCACCCCACAGACGCACAGCTAGGTCAACCCTTTCCCCATAACACAGGGCCACACCTTGCCATCAATGCTTACTCCCCACTGATTTCAACGGGGAATCTATTAGGATTATGAGACTGGCCGGGCTGATTCAGAGCTGGAGTCCCATTGTAACTAGTGCCAGTTGCTTCAGAGGATGATTGAAATGACAATTATGGCATAACCTGCCCCTGGGGGATGGTCCTTCCTGACCCTTTCCATCAGCGCTTGGGTCATGCTCTGAAGCTGGAAAGCCAGTGGCGTGATGTGTCTCTGGCCTGAGTGGTGTGAGATGGGGGTGTGAGATCAGATTGTGGTTTCACCCCAGCCCTCAAGCCAGTCACCTTTCTCCAAGGCCACTGACTGCTGGCTTGAGAAGATCGTCCTGTTCCGGTGCTGGACGCCCGGCGGGGGTCCCCTGGCTGATGCTGAGCTCCTCTCAGGGTGCCATTGGGAGGTGGCTGCCTCTGCTGAGACCTTGCTGCTGGCGTCTCCTGGCCAGGGGGAACCTGCAGCGCGGGGCAGAGGGGAGTGAAGCGCTCTGGGTGGAGTGATCCATTCTAGGTGCTTTCTGCAGAGATTCTGGGAAGGGTGGTCTCCTTGGGGGCAGTGGGGTGGGGAGGGTGAGGCCAGCAATGGGGCTTGGATCTAGAAACAGAGCCCCGAGCTGTTCACTACTATAACAGCATGCATGATGCACATTTATGGTGCTAATATAATAAATGTCTCCGTGGGAGTGTTCTGGAGGGGACGGACAATGGGCCCCCATGGAGTTGCCCCCTTCTTTTCCCCACTTTGATCCCTGCCCTTTGAGGTGCCTCTCTTTCCACCCACCAAGGGCTGGCCGTGGTATCCCCCAGGTCACTGACCAGCCAGCCAACGGGGGTGCTGGTGAGTGACTGAAGAGACTCCCTACCCCTTGGGGATGGTGTGTGCTGTGCTTGCCAGTCCCAGGGGGACAAGGTCACAGACCCCCAAGACGCTGACCCAGAGCAGCTGATACTGGCCCAGGCCACCTGCACCTGCTCTCCAGGGTTTACCTTGGCAAGAGGGAAGGAATTTGTGGGATTAGGATTAAAATATGGGTCTGTCAGGACCTCCTTCCTTATAGGTTTTTGTCAAAGCCCTGGCTGGGATGATTTAGTTGGGGTTGGTCCTACTTTGAGCAGGGGGTTGGACTAGATACCTCCTGAGGACCCTTCCAACCCTGATATTCTATGATTCTAAGTGGGTTGTTCTGATGCATTTCCCAGAGTCGAGGGAGCTGCTACCCACCAGCTTTGTGTTAGGGGGCCTGGGAGGGAGCCCTGATTGTACAGACGCTATCACTGGGGGGCATGTCAGCATTCCTGCTGCAGGGAGGCCATGGGAGGAGATGTCTGCGGGGGTGGTAAGCTGTGTGTGGTTGGGTGGGAGGTATACATGTCTCTCCATGGATGTACGTTATAAGCGTGTTCCTGTTACGTGCTGGCTGCCCCAAGGGTCTTCGCTCCTGGGGACTTTCCATGGCATGTCTCACCTGGTGGTGACGCCTCCATCATGAAACCAAAGTTAGCTGTGAGCCGCATGTCCCCTTGCAGGTTCCTCAGCACCCGGTTGATGGAGGACACCTGGGCAAAGAAGATGCAGGGAGTCGCTTGAGGACAGAGTGACCCAGTCAGACTTACCCACAGCCCTGGAGCTAAGCAGCTCTCACCCACTGAATGGGCAGAGCAGGGGGAGTGAAGTCAACAGGAGTCTCTCTGTTGACTTCATTTGGCTCAGGGCATGTAGATGGAGACGTGAGGCAGCTGGGTCCAGATGCGGGGAGGCCTGGAGTTGTGGAAGTCTCAAAGCTTCAGTTTTGGAGCCGAACCTCCAGAAGGACCGGTGGTCCTGAGCATTCCCTGACTGCACTTGGGTTCATGCTGTGGAATCGCCACTCCAAGGGACAGCGCCCATCTGCTTCTAAGGCCTGAGGAACTGGAAAGCCCTTTAATTTCAATGGAATAATAAGATTTGCAGCGAGACAATCTTCAAATCAGGGATGGAAACTGGAGAGACTCTGTGATTAGAAAATCTAACCCTGTGCTGTGACACTGGAGGTGACATTTTAGTCTCTCTGTCTTTCTGTCTGCGATCCTGCTGATAGAGTAGTCGTAGCGGTCTGCCCCGGGGAATAACACTGGATGTCACCAAGGGAAAGCTAGTGAACAGAAGCAGGTCTTGCCTCTCTCTCTGGGAACACTCAGGTGAGAGGCGTTCTGATTTCCCCTGGGAATTTGCTCCATTGTGTGGGACCCTCTCAGAAAACAGCCTGGCTTTCACCGTGGGCTCCCACTGAGCGCAGTGGTCTCACTGGGTCCCGGGTGGACACCTGGCCTCAGGAACTGCCAGGCTGTCTTCACACAGTCGATTCCATTGACCTGACATGCAGATGGGTGGTTCCACTTGGGTCTCCAACAGAACTGTCAGGTGCAGTAATGGCACCCCTGGCAAGAGCGCTAACCCCCCACTACTCTCAGGGCAGCTCCCCATCATTCCCCCTGCTGTCCACTCCCCCCCCTGCTGTCCCCCCCCTGCTTCCTTCCCCTCTGCGTGGGAGGCTCTCACTGCACCATCTGGCAGGTCATGTCCCACCTCCTCCTGACCCCTCCTCCAGCCACTTCACTCATGGAGGCTGTGAGAAAGTGCCAATGGATGGCAAGTCTGGAGGGGGTAGTCAGGGTAGTGATAGCCCCCTCCCTATACCCTTGGCTTGCCCTAGACAGTAACAGTTTTCAGCTGACTGTCGGTGGACTGTGCATAGCCTGGGATGGAAGCAGAGGGTCAGATCTCTGGAGTTCCAGCCCGTGACGCCAGCCCAGGACCTGGCTCTGTGACTTCTCCAAGCGGCGGCTTACGCTGGGCGTCCGGTCGCTGGCACAGATGCCTTCAGAGTGCAGCTTCCTCCTGATCTCCCACGCAAAGATGGATGGGTGCTCCAGCTTCAGCTGCACGATCCGGGCCACCACCTCTGGGGTGGCCATGCGGGGCTTGCTGCCACCAATGGCCTTCGGCTCCATGGCGCCTGTCTGGTAGTAGCGGCCCAGGATCTTGCTCACGCAGCCATTGGATACCTGCGGTACAGAGAGAGAGAGAGACACTGAGGCAGGGGCTCCGGGCAGGGACTCGGGGGTATAAGGAGATGGGAGAAATAGGGGATCAAGCACCATAAAACGGCACCCACCCTGCCAGCCTCCCTTGGCCCTCTGCTGCCCAGCCCCCTCCCCCGGCCCTTCCCTGAGTGGCTGTTGCCCCTTCGCCTCTGCTTGTCTCCTCAATGACGCTCTCCCCTTGTTTTTTGCTGGTATCTGTATATTTGCTGGGACATGGGTGGGGCGTGAAGTCCCCATTCCAGAAGGCTAGCCCCTGCCCCGCCCCTTCCACCTGAGTCCCGCCCCTGCTCCGCCCCTTCTGCCTGAGGCCCCGCCCTTTTACATGAGGCCCCGCCCCTTCTCCCCCCCTTACCCCCCAGAGCCCCCAAGCATGGTGGGAGGAGCCCTGGCCAGCCCAGCTGAGCTGCCCTCCCCAAGCCCCAGCCTGCGGGTCGCTCCAAGCCCAAGCCCCTGCCAGCGTGGAGAGAGACGCAGAGCGGGGGCTGGAAGAGGAGCAGCGTGGGGGACCTCAAGGGAAGAGCGGGACGTGGAAGTGGGGCCACGGGGCGAAGCATGGGCCTGACCTCTAACACCCTCCACCCATGTGCTGGGAACAACAATAACCTCCCCTCCCCAGCCCCCACGGCAGATTCCCACCTTCAGGCTCCGGGAGATGTCAGAGGCGCGCACCCCACTCGCCGCCAGCTGGATGATCCTCTTCCTCTTGCAGGGGGGCAGGGGGCGGCCATTGACGAAGAGCCCCCCCAGCTGGTTCACGCCTCCAGCCCCTGGGGAAGAGCCGGGGCAGACGGGTGACGTGGGGCTCCCGCAAGGAGAGAGGTGACCCCCCCACCCGCAGGAGACAAGGGGGCTCCTGCGCTGGGCAGGGCTGGGGCGGGAGGGCAGGGGCGTCTGCGGGACTATTTCAGGAGCATGTTGTCTCCGGTCCCTTGAGAGCAGGTTTCTGCGGGGGATGCTGGGCCAGGTGAGTCAGGCTAGAAATAAGGTGCGAAGCGTTACCGGGGGGCGGGGGGAATGAACCCCTGGAACAACGGACCGAGGGACGCGGCGGCTGCTCTGGCACTTGGCGGCCGCAGTCCCGCTCGGATGCCGCTTTCTGGCCAGCCCCTGCGTTCTGGCCCCACCACAAGATCCGGGCTTGGTGCAGGAATCACCGGAGGACGCGCTCTGGCTCCTGCCCTGCCCGAGGTCAGGAACTGGGGTGTGTCCCCACTCACTCCGCTGCGCCCCGGGCCGCTGCAGCGGGGCGCAGGCCCCGTTCTGTTCCCACGGGCGCCTCGCCAGGCAGCTTCCAAAACAACCCCCGGAATCTGCTCGGGCCCAAGAGCCGGTCTCCGGCCCCGGAGAGAGCAGGAGTCTGGGCCCTGATCTGTGCAGCGTCGGCAATGGGCACCGGGCCGAAGACAACCCTGCTCGGACGGGGACCCCGCCCGGAGACGCTCAGGCGCACGGGGAGCCCCAGCCACGAGAGGAAGCTGAGCTTGGGGGGAGCTGCGGGGGCTAGGGGCGGGGTACGTGCGCATGGTGGCCGAGGGGTCTGCAGGGGGGGCTGGCCAGGGAGGGGGTGGAAGGGCGAGTGGGACCCTGGCAGGACAGGAGCCCTCACCTGCCAGCAGGGCCGGACCAGGAGGGGCCGTTTACACGGTGGGACGGGGAGGGAGGCTGTGTGGCTGGTGGGCGAGGAAGACGGTGCGGGACGGGCTGGAGGGGAGCGAGGTGGGTGTCAGGGGCCCGGAGTAACTGGGGGGAGAGGGAGGTGTCTGGGGCCTGGGTTGTTGTTTTACCGGCCAGGACAACCCGAAAGGGTTGGCCTTGCCCTGTGCTGTGGGAAGCAGCAGCATGACAGAGGAGGAGAGTGGCATTAGGGGTGACCCTAACCATGCGCTCTGCCCCCCCGGGGTACATCCTGTCCGCGCCTGGGGAGCAGAGGGGGCGCACCCCCCTCAGGCTGCTCTGTTCTCAGTCCAAGGGGTCTCCTTTGCCCCCAGCTCGGGGCCTGGCTCAGAGAACCAGCGGCAGAGCTGGGAGCAGAAGCCGGATCTCCTTGGGACTAGCCCGCCCTCTCTAGCCAAAGCGAGCCGACTGGGTTCCCTCTTTCCCCCTGTTTGCACCAACCCACAGCAGCCGTAGCACCCTCCCTGCGGCTTGTGCAGCACCCGCGGGTTGCCCGGGGGGCTGGAAGCAGGAGCAGCCTTGCTGGTGAGTACCTCGGCGGGGAAGCAGCTCTTACCTCGGTGCTGCATGTCTCAGGCTTCGGGCGGCCGCTTCTCAGAGCCCGGGCGTCCTCCAGGGGGTTGTTCAGCTCAGTGGGTGATGGAGAGGCAATTCCAGACGCCTCCTCCGCTGCGGGAGGGACCTGAGACCAGAGGGTCAGAGACAGACAATGACAGAGTCACATTGTCAAAAGCACCCAAGTGACTTAGGAGCCTCGGTCTCATGGAAAGTCAATGGGACTTTAGGCTTCCGGGTGCCTAAGTCACTTCTGGAAATAGGACGTAGGCCCCTAAGTCACTTGGAAGCGTCTGAAAATGTTGCTCCTCCCCCTTGCCAGGTGGTGACCCCAGCCCTCCCCAGCACAGGATGTTCTGGTTCTGTGCAGACAGACAGGAGAGCCCACAACTCCGGAACAGAATTCTGACCTTCTTATTGGTGTCCGTTCATTCCTTTTACCGGAGCTCTCGAGCCTCACTGTGCTCGGCGCTGCGCACACATAATTTACTAACCTCATTTTGGGTTATAGTCAGCGGTTAGGGGCTGGAGCCAGGTGTGCAGGCAGCTCCTTGTCATGTCCAGAGGGTGAGGGGAGCCCCACTCCGGGGGAGACATACAACCGCTTCTGAATGAATCAGATCCTGGAGACCCTCCCTTGGAAACTACATAGCTCTGTTGGGGTTTTATACTGCTGCCCATCCCCGTGGTGTCTGATCCCATAGGAGGCCGCAAGGGGGAAGCTGGGAAGGCAGCAGAAAGGAACCACAACAGATAGGAGCAGGCAGAGAGGGGCCTGGGGGGGACCTAGGACAGGCCAGTCCAGATACTATGGGTCAGCTCTGTGAACGTGATGATATTTGTGGATAACGTGGCTTAGATTGGGTGGGGGACCTCATAGGTTGTCTGGTTCTCTCCCGCCGCAGCACGGCAGGGTGGTTCCATGATCCCTGGACCACACTTGATCCATGAGCATCCTGCGTATCGGTGAATTTCTCTCCTGATAGCAATTCCTCGGCCTCCCCTGCGGTCTTGCTCCGCTGCCCAAGCTGCTCAGAGCGGTTCCAAGCTCCTTTCCCACCCTCTCCCCGGGAGTTTCTCTGCTGCGGTCTAAGATAAAAGTGAAACCGACGTCACTCTAACCCCCGGACCCCAGTCCAGGGATTTGAACCTACAAACTTGGAACCGACTCCCAGTGTAAAAGGGGCGGAGTGCCGTGTCTCTGAGGCACAAGCGCCTGCTGGTGACAGAGGCGGGAGGTCAGTCCGTGTCCTGGATGCCTCTACTCCGGGGGTTTGGGTGGGCGGTTGATTTCAGGGTGGTTTCTATGGCGAGGCTTGGTGCTGAGTCACCTGGACCCTGGAAGTTACTGGCACGTGTCAGATATTTGGATTCCTGGGGTGCCCTATGGGCAGTGTCAGCCTGTCCCGCCAGCCCCATCCTTAGCAACTGGCGGGACGAACTGACCCCTCTCGCATCTAACACCCCTTCTTCTAGCGGCAGAGCTTTCTCCTGTCTCTGCCCAGCTCTCTTTGCTCCAGGTGGGACCTGCCCAGGTGCCAACTTTTCCCCTTTTCCTGCGTCTGACGAAGTGGGTATTCACCCACGAAAGCTCACGCTCCAAAACGTCTGTTAGTCTATAAGGTGCCACAGGATTCTCTGCTGCTTTTACACATCCAGACTAACAGGGCTACCCCTCTGAAACTTTTCCCCAGGGGACTTATTTTCCAAACCTGTTCTCCATCTCTGGGCCCTCCTCTCAAGTTTCTCCAATGCCCCGTCTGTTCCTTTTAAACCGAGGGACGGCCCCGATCCCGTCGACGCCTGCGCGCCCCCGAGTCACTCTGGCGACTTCAGCACAGTGACTCCAGATTTACACCACTACACATGAGCTCAGCCTTTGGCCAAGAGAGCCCAATGCTGACTGCGCAAGGTCTGATTGTCCCCCCACGCCCATCGGTGGCAACTGCACTGGAGCCAGTGGAGCGGCTCCGGATTTATCGCAGTGCAAGGAAGAGCAGGGACAGGCTACTCTGTCTTTGTGGGGGCTGATTCATAGTCCGTTTATCTCCCCCCCCTCCCGCGATCCGGAGAGGGGACACTGACCCCAGGGCCCAGCGCTGCATTCTTCCCTGCTGTGTCTTGCACTTCGAAAGTGCAAAATCGGTTCTTCTAGGTGCTGCTATTGTTCAAAGAGGAAACTCCTCCTGGTCTCTGGGTGTTTCTGCCTCCTGGCCCTTCCTCGCTCCCCACCTGCCCCCTGGGCTCTGCAAAGGCAACCACCTGGATGTAAATGCCTGGGCCACACGGACGACATAGACGAGCATAA
This sequence comes from Chelonoidis abingdonii, assembly GCF_003597395.2. Classification (NCBI taxonomy): domain Eukaryota; kingdom Metazoa; phylum Chordata; order Testudines; family Testudinidae; genus Chelonoidis; species Chelonoidis abingdonii. The sequence continues at coordinate 11,492,896 of NC_133769.1, read as the reverse complement.
CCTCTCTGGGGGCAGCTCTCCAGCATCGCAAAGCTCCCCGTCCCCGGGCAGTCCTGCACTTTGTGTTTCAGAGACTGAGCTCGGTAGGCTGGGTAATTATGACACAGAGAGAGAAAACCTGACAACTTCCTGATCAATGTCCAGCGGTCTCGTTCGTGTGCTGGGCCGATACCGCCCTCCCCAACCCCCCCAGATTTACTAGACGCCAGTGCTGCAGCCAAAACCAGGTCCTGCATGTCAGGATCTCTGCGGCGCGTTTTGCAAAGCCCAGTCCTTCCCCATGGCGGCACATCCTAGCCAGAAGCCTCTGAAACACTGGGACAAGTTTGGGCCGGGGAAGCGGGGGGGCTGCCAGGACACGGCGCCTTTCCCTGCTGGGTTACGGCCGACTCTCCCTCGGGGTGTCAATGACCAAATGTTACCACCTGCCAGCTCCCCAGCAGCTTATGTGGAAAGCGAGAGAACTAAAGACGCGCTAATTGCGCCACATTTAATGTGTATCGGGAGACAGAAGAAAGAAAGGATCCGAAGGTGCTTTGCAGGTACACACACCCCGCCCCGCTAAAATGCAGCATCGCTGGGTGGCAGAGCAACTACCAGACATTAGGCTGCACTGCAAGGAGACACTTCGGCCGAGGGCACTGAGGCAGGCCTTGCTCTTAGGGAAAAAAGACGTCATCTTGGCGTCTGTGTGGACCTTCATTTTTCAGGTCTCATATGAAAATGGCTGTCATCTATCTATCCCCATCCGCCCCCTCTATCTATCTATCCCCATCCGCCCCCTCTATCTATCTATCCACAAACCCTCTATCTATCTATCTATCTATATTCACACACTGGCTCTATCTATCTATCTATCATCTATCTCCAAACACTTTTTCTTTCTTTCTTTTTCTTTCTTCACTTGTAGCAACTGAGAGCTTAAAATAACGTGTATATACTTCTGCATCTTCATAATAACCAACCACAACAGCTAACACAATATTGTATATTTGTTGCCACCTTCTCTCCTTTCGCCCACACACATATAAAAACCACACAATAAAAAACTATTGAAAGAAGAAGGGAAGATTTTCAAGAGCATAGAGAGGAGACAGGCCCCAATTCCCTTTGGAAGTCAATGGAAGAGAAGTGCCTAACTTCTTTAGGTGGCTTTGAAAAGTCTGCCTGAAATGAATAAACTTCCATTTTCCAACTTGTGTGCCTAAAATCACACCCCTAAATCCACACTGAGGCACCTTCTGGGCTGGGATCATCTTTGTTATGTGTTTGTACAGAGCCTAGCTCTGTACTGCCCTCTCCTGTAGGCTCTGCCACAGTACCGTTACCACTGCCAGCACCCTGATTCCCAGAGGCCTCCCCAGAATCATTGATTTGAAGAATTCTGGCTGGGATCTTTGACGTATGGTTTTGATCTTGCAGTTCAAGTGACCACCAAAGAAAACTTGCTGATGTCTTGTGAATCGCTGGCTCACTCAGAGGTGTGTGCCAATTTCACACCCTGTGTACATCCACCCCAGAGCTTGGGGAGGTTGTCTGGGGAGGTTGGCTGTGATTATTAACTCCAGAGGACTGGGCCAAAAGAAACCTGATGAGGTTCAACAAGGACAAGTGCGGAGTCCTGCACTTAGGATGGAAGAATCCAATGCACTGCTACAGACTAGGGACCAAATGGCTAGGCAGCAGTTCTGCAGAAATGGACCTAAGGCTTACAGTGGACAAGAAACTGGATATGAGTCAACAGTGTGCCCTTGTTGCCAAGAAGGCTAACGGCATTTTGGGCTGTATAAGTAGGGACATTGCCAGCAGATCAAGGGATGTGATTATTCCCCTCTATTCGACATTGGTGAGGCCTCATCGAGAGTTCTGGCCAGTTTTGGCCCACACTACAGAAAGGATCGTGAAAATTGAAAAGGTCCAGGAGGCAACAAAAATGATTAGGGTGCTGGAGCACACGACTTATGAGGAGAGGCTGAGGGAGCTGGGATTGTTTAGTCTGCAGAAGAGAAGAATGAGGGGGGATTTGATAGCTGCTTTCATCTACCTGAAAGGGGGTTCCAAAGAGGATGGATCTAGACTCTTCTCAGTGGTGGCAGAAGACAGAAAAGGAGCAATGGTCTCAAGTTGCAGTGGGGCAGGTCTAGGTTGGATATTAGGAAACACTGTTTCACTAGGAGGGTGGTGAAGCACTGGAATGGGTTCCCTAGGGAGGTGGTGGAATCTCCTTCCTTAGAGGTTTTAAGGCCTGGCTTGAGAAGACCCTGGCTGGGGTGATTTAGTTGGCCATTGGTCCTGCTTTGAGCAGGGGGTTGGTCTAGATACCTCCTGAGGTCCCTTCCAGCTGATTTTCTATGACTCTGTGAAAACAGAAATCCAAGTAACTAAAGAAAGGGGAAAGGATTCAGTACATTTTCTGGAGCTGACCAATGACAATTCGCCTTTGGGTGTAACTCACAGGATACTTTCCTTGTATCAGCTCCCACCAGTGTCCCACTGGTGCCCATCAGTGGGGACTCGAATGGAGCTGCACTGATTTACAGTGGCTGGAGAACCTGCTCCTGGATATACAGGGGCACTTCCCTGTGACAGTCACCTGCCATGCTGGGGGAAAAGAAGACGCCAAACATGCCGAGAATGACCCCAAACCCCCAACGCTGCGCTCTGGCTTCGGTAGAGACCCTACTGCAGTCAGTGGGAGTTGTGCCTGAGGAAGGACTGCAGGGTCTGGCCGTGTCTCCATGTCCTAGAGAGACGGGGGCAGGATCAGATTAGAACAGGCTGGAAGCTGAATGAGCATGTTCAGAGAGGAAACATGAAACTTTCCTATTCGCTACAAGAATCGTTGCTCTGTTGCTGTTCTGGGGCAGCTCAGGCAAGACGAGGGGATCTGTCTGGCCAAGGAATAAGCTCAAAAGCCTCCGTCCAATGTAAAGCTGCGTCTCAGTTGACTCAGGCGGGTAGGCAAGAAAGCCAGAGGGGCATGCGCGGGTGCCTTGGTCTAGGCGTTACAAAGAAGCGGAGGCAGCAAAATGAAGTCAAATAGAAAACAGCTCCCTTCCCCCCTCAAGGATGGTTAAGGAGCCTTTACAGGCAGCTACCTGTTTGGAGCAAAGAGGGGATCGGGCCCTGGAGGCGACGCTCTTCGGGGAACTTTTTCTGTCCTCCCTAGGGTGTCAGCTCCAGCCGAAGAGCTCAGCCTTCCTCTCCCGCTCCTGGCAGCGGGGAAGCTGGAGTCCCTGTCCCGGGTGCCCAGGGGGAATGTGACTCCAGGCAGAGGTGCAAGAAGGCAGCAGGTGGTGATGTCACAGGGCAGGGGCAGGAGGAGGAGGAGAGAATTCACCCGCATTGTTTGCAGCAGCTTCCAGCCAGGCCTGGGTTGTAAAACACACACACGCTCATATGAACACAAACACACAAACACTCATGTGCACCTGCACACTCATATGCACACTCACTCATGCGCACATGCTCACACACATACACACTCAGATGTACACGCGCACACACTCTCACACACATACTCATACACACACATATGCACTCGAGCACACACACTCACACGCACACACACTCACACGCACACTCTTGTGCAAGCTAAATTCATCTGAACTAATCCCCAGCCAAAGGCTGCTTTCCACCCCCGAAATGTACCGCCCTCGCCTCCCCGCCAGTGCCGGGCTGTCTCCCCTCTGCCCAGCGCAGCACCATCCTCGCTGAGATGGGATTTTTCCAGCCGTCTCGGCCCCCGGCAAGCCAGGGCCGGGCGGGCGCTGGGGTCTGGTGGCTGCGGGGGGCTGAGCCCGCGGGCTGGGAGCGCTGGCTCTTCCCGGGGCTGTTCCGTGGGCCTGGCCGGGTCAGGCTGGCTCTGGGCCAGGCAGGGGCTGCTCTCAGCCGGCTCTGACCCGTGGGAAGCAGGGGGACCCCCGGGCCGGGCGAACAGGGCCCTGCACCGCAGTCTGTGGGTTTGCTGGGGACACTGGCCCTGAACGGAGGGTGCAGTGGCCCAGTCTCCCCAGGGCTCTGACGGCTCCCCTCCCGGCCCCTATCCCTGCTCCTTGGGCTCCGGCCCTGCCCGGGGGCGGGGGGCGGACGAGGGCAGCGGCAGGAAGCGGAGCCTGGCCCGGAGCCGACACCTGCCTCGGGAGGAGCCGCGCCCCGAAGGCAGCGGCGGTGGGAGCAGGGATTTCAGCACTAGCTCGGGCTGGACAGCACATCCCAGCGCCTCGGCTGCATCCCGCCGGCATCCGCCCGGCCGCCGCCGCAGCATCCCGAGCCCGGAGCATCCCCGCGGGGTGGCTGGCCGGGGGCGGGGCGGGGGGTCTCTCTCGGCCCCCACTGTGGATTCCCGCATCCCGGGGCGGGAGGGGCAGCCGGCCACGTGCCCGGAGCATCCCTCGGAGCTGGGCCCGCGGGCTGGGGCCGGGCCTGGCTTTCTGGCGCTTTTTGAGCAAACAGGGCAGGCGGGGTGGCAGGCTCACCTGCCAGATGGCAAAGTGCTTCGGATTCAACCATAAACCCAGCCCAGGTTCTGTTTTATTACGGGGCTGTTGTGTGTCCCCCCCCGCTCCTTCCTGCACTGAGCAAATAGAAGACAGGCCCGGCTGGAGGACCCTGGGGGGGCCAATGTCTCTCTAATCCCCGAGGCCCCGGCGCAGATGGCCCCCTCCGCCGGGGGCTGCAGATAAAAACACGTTGTAAACCTTTCAAGTAACATATTTGAAGAGCAAATATTAGCCAGCGAGGAGCCCGGAGTGGCTGCCCTGCTAGCCCAGCCTGCTGAGTAATTGACCATCATTAGCGGAGCCCTCCCAGCCCCGAGCGCTCCCGAGAGAACAGGCTGCCTTTTAAATACCATATGCTCCCAATTATACATTAACCACAGCCCTCCGCTCCCCAGCCCCAGCCCTGCGCAGCCAGCGCGCCCCCCTTCCGCTCCCCCGCCTCCGGACCTGAGCGTCTCCCCAGGCACCCCGCGGGCAGGGGCGGAGCGGGGAGCCCCGATCCCACCTCTGCCACGGGCAGCTCTGCAAGCCAAGGGCCCCTCTGAGCTGCCCCCTGCAAGCGGGAGCCGGGGGGATCCCCGCCGCAAAAGGAGACCCGTGCGTAACGCAAGGGAGAGGGCGGTGGGGGCTGGGTGATGGAGGAGGCTGCCCACCCTGCTTCCCTGCCTCTCTCCCCTGGAGCAGCCGGGGGGGGGCCCGACCACGCTGCCCGAGACTAGCCTTCTGCTGCCCGGGGGGGCGCCGCCTCTGCGGGCTCCAGGGCCCGGAGCCGAGGGGAGCGCACAGGACCAGCTCTCCAGCGCGTCCCCGGGCTCTGCCCTCCCCTGCAACCCGGCACCCCCAGAGCCGAGAGGGCTCAGTCCCTTCCCCAGCCCGCCCCGGCCCAGCTGGGGGAGGATGCAGTGCGCAGGGGGCTGGAGCCCTCGCCTGGCAGCAGCTCGCGGTGCGGGGGAGAGGAGTCCCCTGGGGGCAGCGCTCGCCCTCAGCCCGATGGGGCCGGGGCCAGGGTCTGCCTGCTGACCGCTGCGGAGCCCTGTACCCTGGCGGGCTGCAGGAGGTCACCGCCGGGGCTGGCCCCGCGGCACATCTGCCTTCCCCTGGGTTCTGCGTCCTGTTCCCAGGCCCTTCCCACCCGGGCTGCCAGAGTCTGGGAGCCTCAGTCCCTTTCTCCAGCGGCTGATTAGTGTTCCCCGCCCACCTTGTCTCCCCCGTGGTCTGGGGACAGACCCCTGGGTTTGCCTCCAAGGAAGCAGGTGTTGCTTTATGGGCAAATCCTGGGGTGTGTGCGGGTCACAATTTACCATACCGTGGCACTGGAAGGAGGTACGGGCGTCTTGGCATGGGCACCAATGGGTATCTTGGCCCCAGTATCTATGGGCATCTTAGTGCTGGTATCAGTGGGTATCTTGACTCCGGTATCCATGGGAGTCAGATCCAGCTGTAGCTATTCTTCAGATCCAGAATGAGATAGGACGGGTCCCTCGCTGGGGCAGGGTGTGTGGGAGGAGGGCAGAGGTTATTTAGAATGCAGGCTTCGGACAAATATAAAAGAGGGCAAAGCCAAGAAGAGGGTGAGAAGATGAGAGGCTCAAAGTAAATGTATCCCCCAAATAAAAATAATTAGAACAAACAGTAAGAGGACCCCAAAGCCTCATCCATGTCTAACCAGAGTACAAGATGCCGTTAGAGAGGGAAATGCATCATTTCAAAATCAGAAGTCAAATCCTACTGAAAAGACTAGAAAGGAGCATGAACTCTGGCAAGTCAAGTGTAAAAATATAATTATGCAGGCCAAAAAGAATGTGAAGAGAAACAAGCTAAAGACACAAAAACTGCCTGCAATTTTTGTTTAAGTCCATCAGAAGCAAGAAGTCTGCCAGACAATCAGTGAGGTCACTGGATGATTGAGGTGCACAAGAGCACTCAGGGAAGACAAGGCTGTTGCAGAGAAGCTAAATGAATTATTTGCATCTGTTGTCACTGCAGATTCCCACACCTAAGCCATTATTTTAAGGTGACAAATCTGAGGAACTGTCCCAGATTGAGGTGTCATTAGAGCGGCTTTTGGCACAAATTGCTAAACTAAACAGTAACAAGTCACCAGGACCCAATGGGATTCACCCAAGAGTTCTGAAGGAACTCAAATAGGAAACAGCAGAACTACTAGCCATGGTATGTGACCTATTACTTAAATCAGTCTCTGCACCAGATAACTGAAAGATAGCTAATATGATGCCAATTTTTTAAAAACAGTTCCATAGGTGATCCTGGCAATTACAGACCAATAAGCCTAACTTCAGTACCAGGAAAACTGGTTGAAACTATAGTGTGACAAAGTTCCTCCTCCACCTTGGTGGGTCCTGCGCTTATTGGCGGATTTGTTCACCTCAGTGATCTTCCCTTCTTGTGGAACCCACAGTCTGAGTCAGCTCGTCCTGTAGTCTGATCAGGAGTTGGGAGGTTTGGGGGGAACCCGGGCCTGCCCTCTACTCCGGCTTCCAGCCCAGGGCCCTGTGGATCGCAGCTGTCTATAGTGCCTCCTGTAACACCACGATGGGGATGTCAGTTGGCGTCCTCATGGGGCCGTGACACGGTGGTATGGCGCGGTTCACCCCTGTCCCCGACACCTGCCTTTCTGTGGCGTGAAGGAGACCTTGGCGCACGTTATTTGGAGTGCGCCAGTTGCAGCCCCTGTTCCGGCCTCCTCGACTATCTTTTACGTTTCTGGTTGCACTTTTCCCCTCACCTTTTTATCTATGCACTCCCATCCGCGCCCCACAAGTCGCGGGATCTCCTTCTCAACCTCCCTCTTGCCCGGCCAAACTAGCCATCTACAACACCCGGAGAGGAGGTTGCCGACGGATTTTCCTGCGACTGTAGGGCCTATTCCGTTCCTCGTCTGTTCACGCATCCGGCGGAGTTCCTCTGGCGGCGTCCACTGGCTCCCTTGACGCCTTTGAGGAGCAGTGGCGTTGTCCGGTGGTTCTCTGCTCGGTGTCCCCATCCGTTCCCTTAGTTTAGCCTATGACCTCACTCTCTGATCCGTTTTTTTCATTAGTTGTCCCACGTACTTATTTGGTGTTTCTAACCCTGTGATCTCCCCCTTAGGCTGGGGGAGGTCCTTTAGAAGTGGGCGGGCTTTGCCCGCCCACCCTGGATGCCAATAGGCTAACATACCTGTTTCTCAGTACTTTACTGTAGCCATCTGGCCTTGCCCCATCACAATAGTAAAGAACAGAATTATCAGACACTATAAAAACACAGTTTGTTAGGGAAGAGTCAACAATGGCTTTTGTAAAGGGAAATCATGCTTCACCAATCTACTAAGAATCTTTGATGGTGTCAACAAACTGTGGACAAGATGATCCAGTGGATATAGAGTAGTTTGGACTTTCATAAAGGCTTTGACATTAGGTCCTTCACAAAAGGCTTTTAAGCAAAGTAAACAGTCATTGGATAAGAGGGAAGGTCCTCTCATGGCTCAGTAACTGGTTAAAAAATAGGAAACAAAGGGTAGGATTAAATGGTCAGTTTTCAGAATGAGGAAAAGTAAATAGTGGCGTCCCCCAAGGATCTGCACTGATAGCAGTGCTGTTCAACATATACATAAATGATCTGGAAAAATAGGTAAACAGTGAGATGGCAAAATTTGAAGATGACAAAAATTACTCAAGCTAGTTAAGTCAAGTTGATCAAAGGGATGGAATGCAAACCATATGAGCAAAGGCTGAAGAAAAGGGTATATTTAATTTGAAAGAGAGGAGATGAAGGGGGGAGGTGACAGTGGTCTTCAAATACTTGAAATCCTGCCATACAAAAGATGGAGAAAAGTTGTTTTCTCTTGCTACAGAGGGCAGGACAAGGGGCAATGGGCTCAAACTACATCAGAGCAGATTGAGATTAAATCTCATGGAAAACTTTTTAACTGTCAGAGCAGCAGGACAATGGAACAGATGCCTTGGGAGGTCGGGGAAGATCCTTCACTTGAGGTTTTCCAAAGAAGACTGGAGACATCTCTCCTGGATGCGTTAGACACCCCACATCCTGCATCTTGGCAGGGGGTTGACTAGATGACCCTTGAGGTCTCTCCTAACCCCATGGGTTTATGATTTTATGATTCTAAGTCCAAAGCTAACTGCGAAGAGTTACAAAGGGAGCTCATTAACCAGGGTGACTGGGCAACAAAATGGCAGATGAAATTCCATGTTGATTAGTGCAAAGTAATGCACATTGGAAAACACAATCCCAACTCTACATACAAAATGATGGGATCTAAATTAGCTGTTACCATTCCAGAAAAATCTTGGAGTCACCATGGAGAGTTATCTGCAAACATCTGCTCGATGTGTTGTGGCCATAAAAAGAGTTAACAGCATGTTAAGGACTATTAGGAAAGGGATAAATAATAAGATAGAATATATCATAATGCCTCTATATGAATCCATGTGACACCTATGCTCTGAACACAGCATGCAGTGCTGGTCACCCCATCTCACAAAAGATGCATTAGAACTGGAAAAAGTACAGAGAAGGGCAACAGAAATTATTAGGGGTCTGAAACGGCTTCCATGTGAGAAGAGATTAAAAAAATTGGGCCTATTCATCTTAGAAAAGAGACGACTAAGAGGGGGTATATGATGGGGTCTATAAAATCATGATGGGTGTGGAAAAAGTGATCCAGAAAGTGTTATTTACCCCTTCACATAACACGAGAATCGGGGGTCACCCAATGACATTAATTGGCAGCAGTTTTAAAACAAACAGAAGGAAGTATTTCTTCACACAACAGACAATCAACCTGTGGGACTCAGTGCCAGGTGATGCTGTGAAGGCCAAAATTATAACTGGGTTTGGAAAAGTTCCTGCAGGATCGGGTCCATCAATGGCTGTCAGCCAAGCTGGTCAGGGACACAACCCCATGCTCTGGGTGACCTTAAAGCTCCAAGTGCCAGAAGCTGGGACTGGACGACGGGATGGATCACTCGATAAATTGCCCTGTTCTGTTCATTCCCTTTGAAGCAGCTGGCACCAGCCCTTGTTGGAAGACAGGACGCTGGGCTCTTTGGACCATTGCTCTGACCCAGCTTGGCCGTTCTTATGTAAACATCCCATTCCCCTAGACCCACTGCTCCATGGAGCCCATTGGCAGAGTCAGCACTAGGTGCCCCGTCGAGGGTAGCAAAGCCTGCTGCTACTGTGCATGATTAAGAAGCAGGGTTAACAATTAATAAATCCAAAATGCTTCTCAGGGAGTGAGTGAGTGAGAGTCATGCCTGGGGTTGCCAGTGTTGGCTGGATGTATTCCTGGAGGTTTCATCACATGACATAACCTTTAATTAAAGATTCATCTTCAATTTCTGGAGAATCCAGGACAATCCTGGAGGGTTGGGAACCCAAGTCATGCCCTCCAAAGAGCGTGAGCCATAGCACTGGAGTCAGGCAAGGAGACGGCAGGCACTGTGCAGTCTCATCTGGCCTCAGGCACTATTCTTCTCATAGCACCCCCCCCTCGGCTCTGCTGCTGCCCCTCACTCCCGACCCACAGCCCCCAGGTCTCCTAGCCCGGGGCTCCCCACACCCAGAGCTCTGCCAATGCCCCAGTCCCAACTCACAGCCCCCTGCTAGCCCAGCCCTGGGCTCCCCACACCCAGAGCTCTGCCAGTGCCCCAGTCCCAACTCACAGCCCCCTGCTAGCCCAGCCCTGGGCTCCCCACACCCAGAGCTCTGCCAATGCCCCTCACTTCCAACTCACAGTCCCCTGCTAGCCCAGCCCTGGGGTCCCCACACCCAGCTGTGCCAGAGCCCCTCACTGCCAACCTGCAATCCCCAGCTATTCCAGCCCTGGGTTTCCCTCCCTTCCCAGCTCTGCCAGCGCCCAGCAATCCTGACCCACAGCCCGCTGCTAGTCCAGCCCTGGGCTCCCCACCCTAACAGCTCTGCCAGTGCCTCCCAAATTTGACCTGCATTCCCCCATCCCACTATTCTAAGCCTCCTCCCGCTCTGCCAATGTCCCTCAATCCTATCCCTGAGCCTTCTCCTGTTATGCTTCTCCTGAGTATTCCCCCTGCCCCACACTGCCAGCTCTGCCGATGCCCCTCAGTCCTGGCCCCCAGCCATCTGCTATCCCAGCCCCAGGACATTATACAGCCTGTCTGACTAAAATGGGAAGACAGCAAGTGTTACCTCAGCAGTTAGAACCTCTCTGCCCAAGCTCACAGCCTGCCTCACAAACAAGGGGATTTTTAAAACAAAGAATGTTTAACCCCATCTATGCCATGGTAGCTCCATGAATGGAGCTTTCTCCTGCAGAAACTCACTGGGAAAGTGCCACACCCCCTATGGCCCTAGATAAAAACAAAATAGTCACACTGCATTGTGGTGATTATTTACTACAAGGCTCACAACATGCTAGGCACCATACAAACACTAAACAAAGCACAGGCGGTGCTCCACTGAGCTGTAAAATATCCTTGAACTAATGCTTGATCCTGCCAGTTATGGACCCAAAACACGGGAGACACATTTACAGATGCCCCACAACCCTGAATATCCAATCCCATATTCAGATTCACATCAGACTACCTATGCACTCATGTGGATACTGCTGCAAGACCAGGGTATTAGTGCTTCCATGCAATACGAATCCTGTGGTTATTAGTGAGATAGATATGGCTACCTCTGGGGTGGAACACTGCAGCTGCTTAAGCAGTGAACAGCAACGCCATATAACAGTCTGGAACAGCAGATGGAGAAGAATGTGTTAGTTAATTGTAACTGCAGGGAGAGTGTAGCTAGGCTGAATACAATCCACCAGATTAGAAGTTGACCAGGACTCCAGTTTAACAACTCGTCTGCTACTGGTATTAAATACACTCCAAAATGTCCTGGTCAGAACCAGTGTTTCATTCTCTGTTACACCAAAGCCCTCAACCTCAGCAAGCACCACATTCTCTGTTACCCTGCCCAGAATCAGTGCTGCATTTACCATCACACCAACGTCTCCACTGTAGCTCTCCAGTCCAGGGCTGCATTCTCTGTAGACCAACTCCAAAGCCAATGACTCCACCTGATTCCCCGAGCTTTGGATCAGCGCCTGTTTCTTTCCCTGCATTCCAGCAGAGTGTGAAGTGATTTCTGTCTCTTGCGCTGGGATCCTTTGGCGTGACAGTGTAACCCAGTATTGTATTGGTTGAAAATCCCATTCCACTGAGCCCTCGAAACATGAACATGGTGTTTACTTTTATGTTTCCAGTATGCAGTGGGATAAATAATTGTTATTTCTGGTGGTGTTGGCTGTCTCAGTGGCTAGGCTGTTTATTCTCACCGCATAATTATTGTTTCTCCAAGTGGGAACTTTATATTTGAGTAAACTACAGTTCACTTCAGCCTGACCAGGTCTGGGACTTTTATCACAGGATGACAGTTCCAGGACGTTCTGCCTGGAACATACTTCGTTGAACTCTCCTTATTTCCCAGGCAGATGGACTAGAGAGGGTGAAGAGAGTGTTGTACAGGCAAAACTACACAAGATCTTTTCAGGGGGCAAGACAAAGATGCCACATTTATTATGATAACAATCTGATTTATGACCAATAACGAATATCTTAATCTTTATACACACACATTATACCTAATACCTACACACACATACACACACACATTCACACACACACACACATCCATCAATGTTCTGCAGCTGCTGCATAGTTACCAGTCCTGGACATAGCTTGAATTCGTGGCTTGATTTTGCAGCTTGGGTTGATAGCTTGGGGCAGTAACTGGCCAGGAAAGCCGGGCACAAGGACGAACTGGGTCTCTGTTGGGCAGGCACCGATGTTCTCCCATGTTGGCAGCAGAATGTTACCCTCCAAAGTCTCCCATCTCACCCATCCTTTTTGTAGGCTTTAGTTTGAATCCAGAGTCTATAGGTCTCGCTGTGTCACTCTGCTCCTGGGTTTGGTGGTTGATCACCTGTCTATTGCAGACGTGACTTTCACCGTGGGACCTGCCTTTGATCTTCCTTCTATTGCACCTTTTCTTTTTAGGGTGGACTCTGCTTACTTTGTTAGGGCTCTTGTCTGCATCTTCAGTTTGAAGTCTGTCTCATCAGGACTGGCTGGGGCTGGAGGTTGATTCCATCATACATACATACCTCAGTCACACATCTAAACTAAACTAATAAGATTACAGCACGGTTTGCAAAAATGAAGGTTGGAGGAAGCTTTTACAAAATGGAGTGAGCGTTTTAAAATGGGGTTTGAATTACAATACGGCAAACAGTGAACAGAAGTTACAACATAGACAAGTGTAATGAATGGTGAACAGAAGTTACATTAGTAAAGTGCACAATTAAAAACAATTTCATTTATCAGTTCTACAAGAGTAGCAGTTGATAGAGATGTGAAGGCACACACTCAGATCTCCCTCCATACTCCCACCCGAAATGCTTGCTATTCTCAGACAGCACCTGTCCAAGGTGGCCCAGTGCCCACAAGAAGCAGGCAAGACAGAACCGATGCTGCTAGGAATAGAAGGGAAAAATGGAGATGCCTGTGGAAACATGGTGCCTCCCTCAATTCCTGCTGATTGTCAATGTGAGATAAAGGGGCATGGACTTGTTGGACTCCTTGCTGCTCCAGGACTCACAGGCTATATGCTGTGGTCATCTCTCTGGGAAGTTACTGGCATCTTCGAGGATCCTGCCATTGCAATCCATGGATCTGAGTCCCCTCTCCGGACATCAGGATAAATCAGGAGCTACTCCATTGAAGTCTGTGGAGTGAAAGTGATGTAAACAAGAACAGAATTAGGTCCCGGGGCGGGGGGGTTCTCCTCCCACTACAACTCCTTCTGTCTTGGGGTGACTATGACCACTAGCCTGAGTGACATCTGTTGTAGCACGAGGCAGACGGCTGGCTGAGCCCAGCACCGTTCCCACGGTTCCCTGCCGACCTCTCTGACTGTGTCTCCATTCCCAGAGCAAATACAAAGCCCTGGTTCCAATGGCACATGGCCAATGATGGGTGCCAACCAGGTTAGCTCATACGCTGCCATGCTGCATGGGGAGACCACAGCCCCAGGATAGCCCCCCGAGGGTTAAAGCATTCCTGGAGGCAGAATCCTGGCTGCAGACCACCTTCCTCCAGAGCAGTGGTTCCCAAACTGGGGTTCGTGAACCCCCAGGCATTTGTGAAACATTAATGGGGGTTCTTGGGAAAGAATTCCCTAATGGTGGATAGAGCTGTCCATAGGGACCCTGGGCAGCACAGGGCCAGCAGCCCGGAACCCCTGGACTTCCAAGAGCTAAGTGGATCAAAGCCAGCATCTCTGTCACACTGAGAAGATTTCACTTCCCTTTCCATTTCTTATAAGGAGTCTTGAAGGTTGGTATTTTTTGCTGTTTTTTAAATGAAATAGGCAGCTAGTGTTGTTTTTAAAATTATTATGAAGAACAAGTTTAAGCTTTGTTGTAACGTGTGTTGTTTGCCTGGACTGCTCAGGACCTGAATGCTTGTGTACAAGGAACTCTTTGAGTTGGCTCCTTAAATACCTTCATGCTGTTTCACATCTGATACTCCTTGATGAAACATAGGAGATTTGTCTTATAACAGGCTTATTCAAAGTGATACAAGCTGCGAAAGTGGGATCTTGGAAGAGTGTTGCCGTTTTCATAATGCAATACAAATGTTGTAATGATAAATAATAATTAATAATACATAGTGTGTAATAAGCATGTCACAAAAAGAAATTTTATATTTCCAAGCTCACTGCTTTTATCGTTTGTACTCAGCTAAAGGAGAAAATCCCTGGAAATAGCCATTTTTAGGAGGGGGTTCGTGAGACCTGACTTTTTAGAGAAAGGGGTTCATAGGTTGTTAAAGTTTGGGAACTACTGCTCCAGAGGAAAGGAAATGGAGGCCAAGCCTAGCAGTGCTGAGATGTAAGCGCAGCATCTCCTTTCCCTAAGCCCACCCCAGGCCAAGCCACAGGGAGGAGGTTGAAGAGAGAAGGCCCAGGAGGAAAGATGAAACTCCAGGTAAGGGGGAGGAAAAGGCAGAGAAGGCAGAGTGCCTGAGAATACAGCCTTTTCTTGGGCATGCCCAGAGCTGCCTCTGAGACTCCACTGTGCTGTGATGCAGATCGCTAGCAAGCCTGGACCCCAGAGTTTGCAAAGAGAGCCTGAAATGGGCGCCGCAAAGGGGTGTACAAACCCCACACTAGCCAACAAGGGGTTAAAGGATCATTTTGGGCTCAGCTAGCCCCTCCCCGCCACACCTGCAGCAAATGCACCATCTGGTGGAGGAACTAAAAAGCAGGGAATTCGCTCATTTAGGTTGTTGAGCTGGAGGTGGGCAGATCTGCACCCACAGCTCCAGCAGAGCAGAGGGAAACAGCTCAGGTGGTAGGTGTCTGATAACCTGTCTCTCCTTTGATTTTAGAGCAATGGAAGAAGGGGGGAGAGAAAAGAAAGGATGTGGGAACCATAGCTGAAGAGGGAGAGCGAATGGGGTCATGGGAGGGGGGAAAGGGATTATACAGAGGGGAAGGGAAATGTTGCAGGGCTTGGCTTAAATTCAACCACAGCTGTCTGGAGTGGAGCTCTGGTAACTATTTTCTCACCTGTGGGGCAGAAGCCCTGAACCTCTACACCCCCCAAGCCCTGGCACACACCCACCCCACAGATGAAGCCCTGAATGGGTGAGAACATGGTGGGCTCTGGGAAATACTATGTGAGAATTTAAGCCCTGCTGCAGGGGGTCAGGAGGAGAGTAGGGTTGAGTGCAACGAGAGGGGGAAAGAGACTAATGGAGGGGGAACCAGAGAGGTGGGCTATTTGGAGGTGAAATGGGGTTGTATGGAGGCAGAGAGGGTGAAAGGGGCTGTATGAAGCTATAGAAGTAGATGGGGCTATAGCAAGATGGGGTGCGGGAAGGCCGTAACAGTGGGGGAGAGTGAAGCTAATGACACCTGAAGACCGCAGGCCTCCTGCCCTGGCTGAGAGCTGGGAAGAAGCCCCTCAGGATTCATCACTGGAAGGCCCACGGGGCAGAGATTAACCTTAGATGAGTCTGCAGGTAAACACAAGATATTGGCCCCCAGGAAAATTAACCTGGGCCTGGGGCTCTGACAGGCTCTAGAGGGGACAGAGTCAAAGCCTGCGATGGCCAAGGGAAGGATCCTCATAGCCGCTGAGAAATGAGGCCCTGCCCCTCCATACCAGGGGTGCATCCCTGCAGGAGGCCCTTAGCAGAGCGGTCAGTCAATAGGACACTGATGTAAGGCCCAGAGATCAGGTTAAGGGAGCTGCCATTGCAGGGTCTTGCGATCAGGGTTCTTCCTGGGCCCACGCAGCCCCTATGGGTACCATCAGCATCATAGTACAGGGAGCACCTTCACCTATGTGACACAGGAGCCTATGACCAGGGTAGGGATCAGACAGAGCACCACAGAAATGACTGTACATCAGACCATTGGTCTATATAGTCCAGTATCTCTGCCTCCTGCTCTACCAAATCAAACTATTGGTTCACATAGTCCAGTGTCCTCATCTCCTGCTATACCAGATCAGACCACTGGTCCATATAGTCCAGCATCCTCACCTCCTGCTGTATCGCATCAGACCTTTGGTCCATATAGTCTGGTATCCCTGCCTTTACATATGACCACACCACCACCACCTAGATGGCCCAGGGCTTGGATGGGAGCAGCTCTGGGATGAAGAACAGGAGGCTGAAACTGAGGGCTTGTCTACACTACCGCACAGGGTTGATCTAAGATACGCAACTTTAGCTATGTGACTAGCGCAGCTGAAGGCGACATACTTAGATTTACTTACTGTGGTGTCTTCACGGCAGTAAGTCGACACGGACGCTCTCCCGACGACTCCGCTTGCGCTCCTCATTCCGGCGGAGTACCGGAGTCGAGGGGAGAGCGCTCAGCGGTTAATTTATCACATCTATACTAGATACGATAAATTGACCCCTGCTGGATCAATTGCTGCCCGCAGATCCGGCCGGTAGTGTAGACAAGTCCTGAACCTGAACAAGGCAGAGGTGATGCTGGGGGCAGAGGACAGTGTCTTGTAGAGTTCCCAACCATGGTGCAGTTTCATTTAAGATTTTTACTTCATTTGACTCTATGCTCTTTCACATGTAGTGCCACTCCCCCCCCGTCATGACCTCTTCTGTCCTTCCGTTATATTTTGTACCCTGGTATTACTGTGTCCCATTGATTTTCCTCATTTCTGTGTTGCTATTTATATCAATACTCTCATTTAATACGAAGCATTCATGTCCACCTGTCTGAGTATTTAGACTTCTAGCATTTGTACATAAGCACTTAAATATTTTTTTAGCTGTCTGCCATTACGTGATGTAATTGAATTGGACTCCTTTTCATTTGACTGTTTCACATCAGATCCTACCTGTATTTTACCATCTTCCATCCTCTCAGCCTTACCAGATGGGCTCGACTTGCAGCTGGGGTGGGAAAACCCCTCCCAGAGAGCATTCATGGCAGGTGAGCTCCATGGACCATAGGGAAAACAAGGGGATAGTGGTGGGGGTGTGTCCAGGCATGTGGGGAGGATGAGTAGGGGGTTAGTACAGGAACCTTTCTCATTTCTCTTGCCAGAGTTACCTCTCCTGCTCCCATTTACTAGATCTGAGATCTTAAGATTTACCTTGAAACCCTCGATCAGTGATCCCCAAACATTTGAGAGTCACCCACTCTTACTCCTGTCTACACCCCCTCCGGCCCCCAGAACCAGGGCTGGGAGTGGACTCTGCGTGGAGGGACTTGGACAAGGGTTAAGGGGCTTAGGCTGGGGCCACAGTTGGGGGTGGTCTGTTACTGGGAGCAGAGCTGCAGGTAGCAGCCAAGGCTCGGGGCTGGTGCAGGGCTGGGAGCCAGGGATGCGATTGGGGGTGGGACCAGAGCAGAGCTGGGGCTAGGGAGGGGCTGTCCCTAGATCTCCTCCCTCAAACCCTTGTAGCTACTATAGAAAGGTAGTTACTGGGCCACAGACCCACCAGGAGTGATGCCCACTGTAGGTGAATGGGCCAGCGCCATAAGAGAGGTTGGGTTGCAGAATCTCCTCTTATTTATGGCAGTGCCTGCTACGGGCTAGGCACTTTCCAGACATTCAGGACAGGGTGGTCCCTGGCCCAGAGAGCTCACAGATAGGGAGTATCAGGGGAAGGGGGACAACAACAGGCAGCTCTGTACAAGGCAGCTTGACGCATGAGAAACAGCATGGGAGCGGTAGGCCTTTCAGAGGAAGGGAAATGGGGCTGGAGCAGGGGCCATGTGGGTGTGCTCAGGGGCCCTTTGGGAGAAGACATGCGGGTGTCAGTGCAACAGGCTGACAAAGCAGGACTCATTACTGGAGCAGGCGGCGGGTGGGCAGTTATGTGGAGTTTTGGCAAGACACTCGCCATGGATGCAATGGCAGATGGGGAACCGAGGAAGGGGTCTGAAGAGGAGGTAGCTGGTCCACAGGCCATCGGTGCCGTGAGGATCCCACTGCTGGGATGAGATTAGAAGATCCTTGGGGACTGGGATGGTCAGCCGCGAAGGCATGGGAATGCTGACTGTTTTGCTGCAGAGATTTTGATTGTGAACCCCGCTGCTACCTCTCTAGCTGTGAAACAGCATTTCCCTCACGACAGCCAATGCAGCCCATGTCAGGCACCATCTATCAGCCGTTCAATGGCTCGCATGTGCATCTTGGGCCAGAGAAGCGTCAGAACATTATATCCACCACTACAGGGCTTAGGAGAAGCTTGTATGGTGTTGCCTGAGCTGTAGCAGGGTGCCCAGTTTCCGGGGCTGACAAGCCACCACCTTTCACCAGAGTTAAATTTACTGGTCTTGTCCTCATCCCAAAAGTCATTTCTCTCCCTCTTGCCAGCCCTCCCCATTCCTTCCCCCTTCCAGAGCTCCCTTCCTCCCCCGCCCTGCTCGCAGGGTGGCTGTTTTGTGATTACTGGTCAAATGCATCACTCCAAGTGGTATTAAAATGTCAGCGCTTGACATTAAATATTTATGCCCCCTGGTTTAGTAATGCGCTGAAATGAAGCCTCATAAAGAAGCTTCATGTATTACTCAGCGTATAAAGGACACCGGACACAGTGACAGCTCACCTCCACCTCTGCAAGGTCCCACCAAGAAGAAAGTGCTTATCCATGGTGACGTCGACAGGGGCTCAATCTGCCGCTGGGGTGGGCATTCATGGGCAGGTGAGTTCCATAGACCATAGGGCAAGCAAGGGGCTAGGGCTAGCTGCAGGGACATGGGGAAGAGGATGAGTGTGGGGGGGTTAGCACAGAAAGCTTTCTGTGTCTGGAGGCCTGAGTTCAAATCCAGACTGGCTCACTAGTGAGGGAGAACCTGGCTGTCCTTCAGCCAAATCCCTGGTGAACAGGGGTGCACATCACTGAAAAAACTCACCATACAATTATGTGGGAGGAGAGTGATGTCTCGTGGTCAAAGCACAGGGCTGCGAGTCAGGACTACTGTGTTCTGGACCCAGCTCTGAGAGAGAAGTGATATTCAGAGGTCAGAGCACAGGGCTGGAGACTCAGGACATCTGGGTTCTATCCCAGATGGGGACAAGCTGCAAATCAGGACTGCTAGCTTCTATTATTCATTCTGCCATTACTCCATATGTGGCCTTGGTGTGAAAGTTACTGGCAACCCCCCTTAACAGCGAATAGGCGGCCATTAGGGGGAAGCAGAAGCCTCATATACACAGTAACCTGAACTTTTGAACTATCTTCTCTCCTCTGCCTTGAGGCAGAGGAATCTGGCTCGAAACCGGTTTTCACCGACCAGATAGCAGAAGTACGGGGTCTGGCAACCACCAATCAAGTGTTAACATGGCAAGGGTCTTTGTCTGAATGTGTATAAAAGATTTGTGAAATTTATATGACAGAGTCTTTGTACCACGGTGCAAGGCTCTCCTTTTTTCTGCAGAATAAAGCATCTTTTCCTTATCCCTGTTAGACTGTTATTGGCTCTCAGCTAGGCAGACCCGACATTTTGGTAACAATTTCTGGCAACCCAAATGGGAGTGTCCTAGCTCGGACATTGGACTCTGGACGGCTGTGGCGAACTAGGAGCGGTGCCACCGGGGTGTTTAGCCCCTCTTCCTCACTTCACCGCAGCCCCTGGGGTTTGTGCTCCGCTGAGGTGAGCCCTAATAGGATAAGGAAACGCTATCTGGTTCTGTTCTGGTTAACCAATTAACGTTTTTTTTGCTCTGTACATTTGAGCGTTAGGTGTGTGGGCGGTAACATTGGGACAGTTCCTTCCCCCTCTCTGTGCTTCAGTTTCTTATCATAGATTATTATTAGGGTTGGAAGGGACCTCAGGAGATCATCTAGTCCAACCCCCTGCTCAAAGCAGGACAAATCCCCAAATGGCCCCCTCAAGGATTGAACACACACTCCTGGGTTTAGCAGGCCAATGCTCAAACCACTGAGGTAACAGGGAATGATCTGAGATATTTGGATGCAAGAGGTTGCACAGATACAAAGAAAAGTCTATTAAACCATACAGGGTTGTATGTATATAAACTCGGAAGTGTGACGTTTGTGCCAGGCACCAGGTTGGCAAGGAGTGAGCTGGGAGGACCTGATTACTCCCTGCATGGGCTGGGGCAGGCAGCATTGTGTCCATGCTAATAATTACAACATTCTCTATGTATCCAGTCTGTGTTTCTATGGCCAGACTATCCAAAAAGCTCAGCCTGTTGGGGTCATGTTCGCTGCTGAGCCTTTTTGAAAATTCAGGCCTTATTTAGGTGTCTAAACAGGAACTGGGCTCTTGTGTAAATACAGCTTCAGTTGTGAGCACTGAGCACTTGGAAATCTGCTCTTCTGGATATCTGGTCCTTCCTGTGTATTTCTAGCGCGCTCCCCCGCGGGCAGAAGGCACTGGCAGTCTGGGTCCTGCATTCCCATGGTTTAGAAGTCATTGGGTTTAGAGACCCTGAGCCAGATTGTTGGATTTTAAGAAAAGACCTTTCTGATCATTTCGTCTGACCTCTGCATCGCCCAGGCTGGAGAATTTCACTCTGCGGTTCCAGTATCAAGCCTAGACTTCTGGCTGAGCTAGAGCAGGTCATGTAGAAACAGACAGCAAGTCTTAATGTAAAGGTAGCAAGTGAGAGAGAATCCACCACATCCCTAGGTTGAAAATTGTTCCAATGGTTAATCATCCTCACTGGTAAAAATCTGGGCCTTGTTCCTAGTCTAAATCTCTCTAGCTTGGGCTCCCAGCCGTTTTGCCTTTCTCTGCTAGATTGAAAAGCCCTCTGGTCTCTGAAGTCTCCTCCCCATGTAAGTACTTATAGACTGTCCAGTTAAGCACTGGCACAACCTACCTAGGGCCTTGGTGGATTGCAGTCTGTAAATCCAGGCTGGATGTCCTTCTAGCTCAAACAGCAATTATGGGCTTGATGCAGCATTTCCTGGCTGAGATTCTCAGGCCTATGTGGTGCAGGAGGTCAGATGAGGTGCTCATAATGGCTCCTTCTGGCCTTAAAAGCTATGGATCTATGGCCCCCCTTGACCTTCTCTTGGGTAAGCTAGATAGATGCAAAGGTGAATCTGTTGGTGTCTAAGGTTGGAGTGGGCTGCTGGGAGCAGGGTCGGCTCCAGGCCCCTGCACGCCAAGCGCGTGCTTGGGGTAGCAAGCCGCGGGGGCGCTCTGCTGGTCGCTGGGAGGGCAGCAGGCAGGCAGCCTTCGGCGGCATGCCTGCGGAGGGTCTGTTGGTCCCGCGGCTTCAGTGGACCTCCCACAGGCGTACCTGCGGAGGGTCCGCTGGTCCTGCGACTTTGGTGGACCTCCCGCAGGCGTGCGGGAGGTCCACCTGAGCTATGGGACCAGCGACCAGCAGAGTGCCCACTGCGGCATGCTGCTGTGCTTGGGGTGGCGAAATGTCTAGAGACGCCTCTGGCTGGGAAACAGTATAAATCAGCACTCTCTCTTACACTCCTGTCTGAATTCGGCCCCCGTGTTTGCACAGCTGCAGGCGTGCTCTTAATAACAGAGTGACGCAGCACATAATGAATCATGGTCGCAGTATCGAGAGGACACTAACAGACACTAGCTCTGATCACTCTTTAGGAGCTCAGATGTAAGATTTCCCCCTGGAGTAATTTTTGTCCTTTCCTCTCTCTGGCAAACAGGGCTTCAATTCCAACGGCGGTTTCCTCATGCACCATGGAGGGGTAACTGTCATACATGCTCAATGGCTATTCAGATGTTTGGGGAATTCATTCCTCATCCATACGTCTAGCAGAAGGTCTATGCACCTCTAAAGTGGAGCATGGACCTTGTGAGATTATAGCAGTGTCAAGGCCCTGTATTGGCTCTCTGTCACCCAACGTGTGCTGAGCGCTGTGGATGGTATCCATTGGCTAGAAGAGTGTTAGAATGGGTTCCTGTCTGCATCCTGTATCACTTGCCATACCGGTATTGCCCTGGCCTCTTCCTTTGTCATTCAGTGTTGAACGCATTCTACAACAATATGCATTACCTCACTTTTTGGGGGCGAAGCCAGACCTTTTGGCACCTGCTCCCCTATTTGGTGTAAACATTGCTTGTGCCAATCAGAGGCGAACACACACAGGTTTTGGGGTCTGTCCACTATGACACTTCTGTGATGTCATAGTGGGTATTTTAGGGGTTGCCCTGCCATGTGCAGGCAGAGAGAGGAGAAAACGTGTCCCGTGTATCCCGTGTATGCCGTGTATGCCGTAACCGAGCCTGATCACCTCGAAGCCTCTCTCTCAGCTCACGTGTTTCAAATAGAGCTTCTACGTTTGCCGGTCGTGATGTGTTGGTTTGTATTTGTAAGTATCAGTTATTACTAAATGCTGCATTTTGTTTGTAAATATTGTTAGTAGATATTTTAGGCATTGTGTGTTTTAGGTTTTGTTAACTCTATTAGCTAATCATAAGCTGCTCTCTTACCCCTTGTAACTATCCCCAATAAAATTTTAAATTGATTGATTTTAGTTGTGTGTGTGTGTGTCTGCAGTCTGCCTCGTGACCCATACTCTCCTTGCATCTCTTACCTATATAGTCTGTTGCCACGTGCAGCCTGGTAAATAACAGGCCTGCATTTTCTTTTGCCCCTGCGAATACGTGGCAATCTACATGGCGTCACGAACAGGATGCAGGGGAGTTGGGCCATGCCCGTGGCACGCTGCAGACCGCGCAGACAATGAAACTGAACAGTTCCAACATTTGCAGTTTCACCTTTTTACTAGCAAAAATTCGACTGATCCAGTAATGGAATGGATCTGTTCCCTTGACTCGGGAAAAACTCAAAAAGGCTATACTGTACCATTAACCCTGGCAGATACAGGTTGCCTCCTTCGGTGCCACCCGAGCTTTAGGTGTCAGCCAGCCGATTGTTCCCTGCAGCCTCAGTGCACGGAGGCTGTGGAGAACCTCGGTGCTGCAGATCCCTCTCAGCTTTGGAGAGAATGTAGCCGCACTGTTAAAAAATCCGGAGGTACCGTTTCCAAATTGATTCCCCCACCTCGGGTAATACCTGCTAATCCGGCACGCAAATTATTATGCCAAATGATAAAAAAATTAAATTTAATTAAGAAAACCATAAAATTGCAACCCAATAAATATAAATCTGAGAAAGTTTCTCAGAAGAAAATTCAAGTAAATGGTCAGGTGGAAGCCCTAACTGAGAAAGAAAAGGGTAAATTTGTAATGGGTAATGAATCGTCTCTGTCACCCAATGTGTGCTGAGCGCTGTGGATGGTATCCATTGGCTAGAAGAGGAGGTGGAGTGTCTGGGCACAGAGGAATTGGGAACTGGGTGGATGTGGCGAGGGAAGGAGACAGTGGCGGTCAGCACGAGCCCCTTTGCGGAGGAAAGAGACCCGTGGCAGCGGGGAGTTACAAGGAAGCCAGGAACAATCTGAGAAGAGCAGTGTGCAGGGCAGCAAAGGGCGGTGAAGAAATAAAAAGAGATGGTGCAAAAGAAGAAACCAACAGAAGGACCAGAGAGAGTGAACAAAACTCCCTGGAAAGACAAGGGCAGCTCCTGGCCATTCTCTAATTTAAGGTGACTGTTTTCAGAATCAAAACCCAGGGCAGCCTGGGGGCAACAAGTCAACAATGAGACTCTGCTGGTTAGCATGATCGGCACTGGTCTCCCCACAGCAAGAGGTGATGGCTTGGCTCTTGAACCCAGGCCTGGGAGTCCCTAGACAGCTGCTACATGCTGGCTAGTGAAACCAGGGGACTGCGAAGCTGCCTGAGCCCAGACCCCACTCATGAAGCTCTGATTGGAGGATCGCCTGGCTCCACCGATTCGATTTAAGCCAGGAGGAGAATGGAACAGGAAGTTTATCTGAGCAACAAGGTGGTTTCCTGTTGTGGCGGCATTGGGCTCTGCTTGCGCCTGCCTTCTGCACCCAGTCCTGTTCCTGCTCGGCTCCTGCCCTACTCCCGCCTTTGCTTCTGTTCCTCCCTTGATCCTGACCTCTCCTCCTGCCTTTATCCTCACCTCCAATCCTGGCTCCTACTCTGACCTCGACTCGGGCTGGACTTTTGGCTCCTGGTGTTTGGCATCTGGCCTCGACTTTGACCCTCAGCTGCAATGCCTGGTTCTGACTGTTGAATCTGGAGCTGACCCTTGGCTTCATTCTCCAGCCTGGATGCCTGCTCTGCCTAGTAGGTCAGACTGCCTACATCCCGGTTCATAACATAAGAGCCCAATGGTTGACAAGTTTTTTTTAGCCGTCTCATAGAATTTAAAGGCCAGAAGGGACCTGGTCCAGTCTGACCTACCGTCTATCCAGGACCCCAGCACCCGCACACTAAACTCAACTGAAACAGACCGAGGTATTACAGCCCTCAGGACTGGCATGTGCCACAGGCGCAGAAGGAGAGACGGAGGTGCACCAGTGCCCATGGCCCTGCAATGGCAGGAAATTCATTGTGAGATATACCCAGATGGTCTTGGTAAGTGCCCTGCCCCCCACATTACAGAGGAAGGTGAAAATCCCCCAGGGGCAATCTGACCTGGGGGAAAATTCCTTCTTACCCCACATGTAACGATCAGTTAGACCTTGAGCATGTGAGTGAGAACCAGTCAGCCAAGCACCTGAGAGAGAGAATGCTGGGTGCCACCTCAGAGCCTGCCCCACCTCGCCCATTGTCCCATCTCCAGCCATGGACATCCCTGATGCTTCAGAGGCAGGAAACTAAAAGCCCAATCCCAGAATGCACTGGGGGGGGGGGCATTCCTAGCCCCCTCAGGTGACCAGCAGGAGCCTTGAAACATGAGATTTTTTAGGAACATCTGACATGAACCAGAAGGGACCCTCTGGGCTGCCCCCTATCATCACAAACAGCCCTGTCATGCAATGCTCTTCTTAAACTGATCGAGCTCCATTTTAAATCTAGCTGGGTCATTAGCCCCTGAGATAAATGACGGGGGGTGAGGGTAGCCCCCTTTTGTGGACACCCAGTCAGCCAGTTGGCTATGGACTCCCTCTTGGTGGTGGTTCTCTACTTGCTTTACCTGTAAAGGGTTAACAAGCCCACAGGTAAAAAGAAAGGAGTGGGCACCTGATCAAAAGAGCCAATGGGAGGGCTAGAACTTTTTAAAATTGGGAAAAACGCTTCCCTTTGTCTGGGTGTCGTGGTTCTCTGGGAAAGAGGGGAACAGGGAGCAGTTATGCTATGAGAAGCTGTAAGGCAGGTGTGATCATAGATCATCAGATCATACCTAGAACTATTTATCTGGAACCCCCAGATGTGTAAGTCAATCAGGAATGTTTAGAAAGACGCGATTACATTTATTTCTGTTTATTTCTTATGGCTAGTGGACTCCTCTGTGCTAACCCCAGATGCTTTTGTTTGCTTGTAACCTTTAAGCTGAACCCCCGAGAAAGCTATTTTGGTTGCTTACTTTTTGGAATTGCTTTTAAAATATAGAAAAAGCCTAAGTTCCAGATATATTTTCTTTTTGTTTCTATTAAAATTTATCTTTTCTAGGAACAGGATTGGATTTTTGGTGTCCTAAGTGGTTTATGCAAATGTTGTTAAATTAGCTGGTGGCAACAGCTGGTTTCCTTTGTTTTTCTTTCTCAGCTCCTCCCTGGAGGGCTTGAGGGTACCCCACAGGCAGGGCTGGCTCTACGGTTATCGCCGCCCCAAACAGCACGCCAAATTGCCGCCACGGTGGGGGTAGTCTGTGTGGGCGGCGGCGGCAATTTGGTGGCAGCTTTTATGTTTAGCTGAAGCCGCCCTGGACAGCTAAACATAGAAGCTGCTGCGGAATTGCTGCCACCACGGAAAAGCGCCTGCCGCCCTAAGGGCACACGGACTGCCCCTGCTGTCCGAGGCGGCAATTCGGTGCGCTGCTTGGGGGCAAAACAACAGGGACTGCCCCCCCTTGCAGAATGCTGCCCCAAGCACCAGCTTGGGATGCTGGTGCCCAGAGTCAGCCCTGCCCAGAGGAAGGAATTCCCATGTGCATCTTTCTGGCTTCAAAGGGGTTTTTTGCATTTGGATGGTGTCAATATCTACCCATCCAAGGTCAGAGAGAAACTGTAACTTGGGAGTTTAATAGCAGCCTGGAGTGGCCAGTATTAATTTTTAGAATCCTTGTGGGCCCCTGTCATGGTATAATTCCCGACTCTGAACCTTAGTGTCCAAAAGATGGGGTACCAGCATGAATGCCTCCAAGCTCAGTTACCAGCTTAGTACTTGTAGCGCTGCCACCAACCAGGAATTCCAGTGCCTGGTACACTCAGGTCCCCCCAAAACCTTGCCCGGGGAACCCCAAGACCCAGATCCTCTGGATCTTAACACAAAGAAAGTAAATCCTTTCCCCCACTGTTGCCTCTCCCAGGTGTCTCCTCCCTTGGTTACCCTGGAAGATACTGTGATTCAAACTCCTTGAATCACAAGACAGAGAAGAAAATTCACCTTCCCTCCTCCTTCTCTCTTCCCCTCCCAGACTCTCCCTGAGAGAGACAGTAATCCTAACACAGAGAGAAATTAACCTCTCTCTCCCCCTTCCCTCCTTTCTCCCCACAGTCCCTGGCGGTGAATCCAGACCCAGTCCCTGGGTCTCACCAGATAAAAACATCAGCGTTCTTAAACAAAAAGCTTTTATTAGAAGGAAAACAGTAAAAATTATCTTTTGTAGATTTAAGTGGAATATGTTACGGGTCTTTCAGCTACAGACACTGGATACCTCCAGCCAACTATACAAGTACAAATTAAAATCTTTCAGCAAGATACAATTGAACTCCTTCCAGCCAAATGCACATTTGCAAATAAAAACACAAACATAAGCCTAACTCGCCTTATCTACTAGTACTTACTATTCTGAACTGTAAGGCCTGTATTGGAGAGATTGGAGAGAACCTGGTTGCATGTCTGTCACTCTCAGAACCAGAGAGCAACACACCAAACACTACAGCACACAGAAACTTCCCTCCCTCCAGAATTGAGTATCCTGGTTCCCTGATGGTCTCGGTCAGGTTGACAGCCTAGGACTTATGAACTTGTTACATACACTCAGAATACGTAAATTGTGATATATTAAAATTAGTATACTTCGTTCTATTATACTGGCTTATCTATCTTGTTTATGATAGCCTATCTTCTGCACTCGATTGGTGCAGTTGGAAATTGCCTGACTGCCCGACAACTCTAGTGGAGGCTGTTTCCAGACCCTCTTCGGATGTTTCTGCTTCTTTCAAGTGCCCTAAAATTGTGGTATTGTCCTGTTTATCCCTGTTTGCTCTTTGCCAACACTATGTCTGTTAGCTTAAGTCGCTGTTCCCTCCCGCGTGATTTCTCCCTCCAACATCAGTCCCCTCCCATGCTGCATCTTGCAGGTAGATGCTGCTAAGCTCTTTGTCTCCTCTTGTAAGTATCAGCTCTCCTCCCCACTCTACTCTGACCCTGGTCCATTTAGACTCATCTGTCTTGGAACATGTGACTGCGAATTGCTACCCGATTCCAATGGGGTCTGATCTGTTGCTTTGTACAATTAGCATTAATATTGTACTGGAGAATGACTCTGTGCACTGTGTATCTGTGTGATCTGTATTTCCGCTTTTTCCAGTCCGATTGCACCTATGGCTCAATCGTCGCGCGTATCGCCGCAACCTGTCTCTCCTTGTCACTACTAAACTGTGAACCCCTAGCTCTAGCGAAATTCTTTATTGTTAGCCCCTAAGTGCATGAGGCGCGGCAATGCTCGCCTTGTGATATGGGGAGCTGGAAGTGTCTGCTGGGCTAGCAAGGACAGTTGTGCTCAGGGAGCGAGGGGTTGACAGATTCCTAAAGCGCTGTGGCTGTGCGATTTTCTAGGCCCTCTTGGGTTCACTTCAACCTCACTCCTGCATCCTTCAGCACTTGTCGACAGTTTACAGAGGAGACAGTGAGGTGGAACACAGATAGGTCCTGCTACTATTTCCTGATTGTGGTGGCGCTGGCCTCACTGCTCCCGGCTGTCGTAGACCAGGACAAGACGTATAACAAACTTCTACAGGACTATATTTTTTAAAGTGGAAACCTCTTGACCAAAGCTGCAGCTGGCCCTCAATACTCCTCACTTTGCTCTCGACTACTCCCCCCTCCATCTGTTCCCTATTCCTTCAGCGTTCCCAGCAGCCAGTGCTCTCAGTTCTAATAATACAAGCAACAGCTATAACACACAACATCCCGCAGTGACTACCTGGACTTTGCACTACACAACTTCATCCCTTTCTGTGACTCCAGTGTTCAAGGTCAGCCAGTCCTTCCCGTACAATTCTTATCCTCTTTGATCAGTGTCTCCAATGTGGGAGTCGCTGAGCCAAGGTCTTGTTTTTTATCTTTTGTTATGGTCTTGTTCTTTTCTTACTGTTTAGTAGATCCTGCTTCTCTCTCACAGTTATCATTAATAAATATTGTTACAACAGATTGGTCCAAGACTGCATCTTGAGGAACTCACTTTGCAACCTCCCTTCCAGTCGATAGTTCCCCTTTCATCACGCACTATTGCCATCTTCCTTTATTAACCATGTTAGAATATTTAGAATCGGTGTGGAACGGAATTCAGGTAGGTTTCTAGACCACCCCTGCTCAAAGCGCCTGGCACTTCCAACTAAATCATCCAGTGAGGCTTTGTTCACTAGGCTTAAAACCCGCCTAGGATGGGATTTTTACCAGTCTCCCTAGGTAACCCATTTCAGTGCTTCCACCCTCCTAGTGAATGTGTTACCTAATATTCCACTCCTAGACCCCACTGCACTGAGACATTCCTGATTCTGTACTTCTGGCACTCACTAGAGAACGAGCCGAGCATCCATCCTCTATGGAACCCCCTTCAGGTAGTGGAAAGCAGCTATCAAATTCCCCCCTCCACTCTTCTTCTTTCTGCAGGGACTAAATAATCCGTTTTCTCAGCCTCTCTCTCATAAGCTCAGTGTGCCAGCCCCTAATCATTTGTTGCCTCCTCTGGCTTGTGGACTGCTTTCCATTTTTCCACATTCATCTTGTAGTGTGGGGCCCAAACTGGACACAGTGCTCCAGATGGAGCCTCACCCGTCAAACAGGGGGATGATTCACATCGCCTCAATCTTTGGCAATGCACTCTTACTTCTACAGCCCAAATGCCGTTAGCTTCTTGGCCAAGGCACACTTTGTTGTAGTTCCAGTTCTCGTCCACTGTAACCCCTTATGTCCATTTTTCTGCAGAACTGCTGCCTAGCCATTCGGTCCCTAGCCTGTAGCAGTGCATGGGATTCTTCCATCCTAAGTGCAGGACTCTGCACTTGTCCTTGTTGAACCTCATCAGGTTTCTTTTGGTCCAATCCTCTAATTTGTCTAGGTCCCTCTGTATCCTGTCCCTACCCTCCAGCGTATCTATCACTCCTCCCAGTTTAGTGTCATTTGCAAACTTGCTGAGAGTGCAGTCCACGCCATCCTTTAGATCATTAGTGAAGATATTGAACAAAACTGGCCCCAGGACCAACCCTGGAGGCACTCCGCTTGATACTGGCTGCCAATTAGACATGGAGCCGTTGATTGCTACCCGTTGAGCCCGACGATCTAGCCAGCTTTCTATCCACCTTACCGTCTATTCATCCAGCCCATACTTCTTTAACTTGCTGGCAAGAATACTGTGGGAGACCGTATTATTATTTGTTTTAATTCCCTTGGCAAGACTCAATCCAACATGACTGTTAGCAATTCTCACTTTATTCCTACATTTTCTGAGCTCTATGATGTAGCTTTCTTTGCTCATCAATCCCGTTTCTCATTCCTTATAGGCTCTCTGCTTATTCCTAATAACCCTTCTGAAGTGGTTATTCAGACATCTGGGTTGGGAGCCTTTCCCTATAAGTTCTCCCTTTGCTAGGGA
This sequence comes from Chelonoidis abingdonii, assembly GCF_003597395.2. Lineage (NCBI taxonomy): Eukaryota > Metazoa > Chordata > Testudines > Testudinidae > Chelonoidis > Chelonoidis abingdonii. The sequence continues at coordinate 11,462,983 of NC_133769.1, read as the reverse complement.
TGCAAGTTGCAGATCAGTTTAAAGACATTCCAAGCCTCCTCCACATTCATATCCTTGAGCTCTTCAGTCCAATTGACTTTGGTAACAAATTCCCTTCATTTTCCTTTTGTAATAAAACCCCACAGTAGCTGACCTGGTCTTGATTATCCTTCTGTTTCTTGTAAACTGAATTAACTCATGATCACACAGACAGCCAGCTCTTCTACCATGTTCTCACTCCTCACAGAACTGACTCTAAAACTGCATCACCTCTTGTTGGTTCAGGGGCTGGTTGATGAAGCAAACTGCCCTCTGTCGCATCCAGGAATAACCAGGCCCTACCACTATTGTTCCTTCAGTAACCCAGTCACAGGAAACGGCTGGAGTCTTCCAGGGTGTCCAGGCAGAACCCAACAGAATGGGGTTCTGATCCCAATTGGAGGCTCTGGCTGCTACTGTCATGGAAGTAATAATGGCTGCAGTAATCAGTCACTTTGACATCCCTGATCATTAGAGTAGGTGCCACTCTGTTCTAGGAAAGAACATGCCATCGGCATTACGCTCAGCTATAAAATTCCCCAAGGTTTCTGTGCGACCACTTATCAGAGAGAGGATAATAATTTTCTACCACCCACAAATGACATGATTCAATATTAGCCTGACAGCTTCCAAGACTTGATATATTTCAAAAAGAGAATATGATTGCTGATCTGAGCCACTGATTTAACTATAGGAATGCATTTCACTCCTTCGTGGCACTGCACCCCGAGCACTGTGGCAGGGGATGTGGGACGGTTTACAAATCAAGCATTACATGTTATTAACTGCTCTGAGGGACAGCTTTATACCGGTCACAGAACCCAGCCACCACGCTGGTCAACAGCAAGGAGTAATGCTCACATGTCTTATGGGATAACGAGGCTTGGCATTCCTACAGCGCCCTCTGATTTCCAGAGCACTTAACAAACATTAGCTAAGGGCCTGTGTGCTTGTCCTTGAAGGATGGAATGGACCAGGGGTCATTTGCTGGAGGCAGGGCCATCCTTTGCCATAGGCAGAACAGGCAGCCGCCTAGGGCACCACTAGGTCTGGGGGCACCGCTGTGCCGGGAGCCCGGACAGGTAGGAAGCAGTGGAGGCTACTGGGTCCTAGAGAGAGCCGAATGCAGCACAGTCTGAGGTGGGGGATTGGCTGCTGGGGTCTCTGGGAAGGGGTGGGGGAAGAAACTCACTGTAGGGTGACCAGATGTCCCGATTTTATAGGTACAGTCCTGATTTTTGGGTCTTTTTCTTATATAGGCTCCTATTCCCCCCCACCTCTGTCCCGATTTTTCACACTGGTCACCCTAGGTGGGGATAATTGGTACTTATATAAGACACAGCCCCAAATATCGGGCTGGCCCTATAAAATCAGGACATCTGGATCTGGTCACCCTAGCTGGGGAGTGCGTCTCTCCCCTGGGCTGGCAGTGATCCATCTCATCCAGGGGGAGCTGCACAGGGCAGGATGAGCTGCTTTGGCTCCATCGGTGCCCCGTCCTTGAGATCCGATGCTGCACTAACGTCACCATGGTCCGTTGGGCTGGCGGTGGTGCCCATTGGCATGTGATCGGAGCTGAGGGTTTGCTGCTGCTGTTGCCACTCTGCACCCCAAGAGGTGGATTTTGGGGTCCTGCAGTTTTCCACCTATCTCCTCCTCTACTGCAGCTGTTGGACCAGCAGGCTGGGGGGTGAGCCAAGCATGAAAGCAGTGCTGTGTTGCCATTTAGATTGTCATTTAACAACTCTGTTTGCCAAAAATGCTTGCTAACAATCCTGAATTCAATTTCAATTTTTTTTTTAAAAAAATCAATATCTTAGCCAAAAACAGAAAATTAAGTTGTTGACAATTATTTGTGACAAGTTTGGTATGGGGAAGGGAGTGGGCCAGTTTTCATCAGAGAAACAAAAAATGTTGACTGACTTTCCTATAGCCCTGTTACTGCTAAATAGAGCCCTCCAACAACTGTAATATGCTCATCTCCTTACTAGTGTATAGAGCAGGGGTCAGCAACCTACAGCGCACGTGCCAAAGGTGGCACGCGAGCTGATTTTTGATGGCATGTGGCAGTGGGCTGAGCGGCTCAGCCCACTGCTGCTCTAGGGTTCTGGCTGCTGCCCCATTGCCACCCGGGGTCCCGGCCGCCGGCCCCACTCAGCATGCGCTGCTGGTCTGGAGATCCCCAAGGAACCCCAGGCTGGCAGTGGGCTGAGCAGGCCGGAGGCTGAGACCCGGCTGAGCCACTCAACCCACTGTCGGCCTGGGGTTCCATTCACTCAGCTGGTAACGGGCTGAGCAGGACTAAATTCAACGAAATAGGAAAACAAGAGCAACTAATGACAAAGTGCAAGAACCTAGAGCAGTGGTCCCCAACCTTTTTCATCTGGCGGTCACCAGACGAAGGACCGTGGCAATGGACGAGCATCCGCCGAAATGCTGCTGAAATTCGGCAGCATTTCAGCGGCGATGCCTTTGGATGATGCTGCTTATTGGCGGCAAGTGGTGTCATCCAGAGGCGTTGCTGCCGAAATACCACTGAATTTTGGCGGCATTTCAGTGGATGCTCGTCCGCCAGCCAGTACGCAGGTGCACTGAGAGGCCCCTGTGGGCGCCATGGCACCCTCAGGCACCACACTGGGGACTCCTGACCTAGAGAGCCTCCTGAAGCACGGCGATCGTTCTGATTCAAATGGACTTGAAGTGTATGAAGAATTGAGTACACTGTCATCAATGTTGCCACATGCAAAATCGATGATGGACATTGTACAGTTTACTCATACCTGCAAACTTGTTGACATATATCCTAATGTGTACGTTGCCACTCGTATTCTACTGACAATTCCTGTAACAGTAGCATCAGGAGAACGGAGTTTCTCAAAACTAAAGCTCATTAAAAACTATCTCCAATCTACAGTGAGTCAGGAACACTTGACTGGTCTTGCTATTCTTGCAGTCGAACAAGACATCACTTTGTCTTTGTCATACGATGACATTACTGATTTTGCAGCCAAACAAGCCAGAACGATTGCTTTTCATTAAAAACAAAGCCTTGTTTCAATACCTCTGCATCGAAATTTCCAATACAATGTTGACAAATTAAAAAAAATCATACTATTTGCATCATTCTGTCAAATCAGAATTTTTTCTTTAGTGCTAGTCCATCAGCGTTACAGTGGCTTCGTTAACTTCAGCTGGTTTTAATAACATGAGGTGGCAAGTTTTTCAGTAGTGAAAGCTTATGTTTGTGTTGCTAAGAGCAAGACAGGCGCAGGGGGAGCAGTTTAATCATCCCGCCTAGGGCACCGTAAATCCTAAGGACAGCCCTGGCTGGAGGCTGGAGCTACTGAGCTCCGGTTTAAAATGACTCTGAGCATTGTATGCTAATAAGGAGGAAGGGAGAGCTGCTTTATTCTTATTGCAATAGCCCCAATGGCAGTCACAGCCTTACTGTGCAAGGGGCTGTACAGACACCGTCCCTACCCTCAAAGAGCTTACAATGTAAGTAGACAAGATAGACAGAGGGAAATCAAAACACACAGAGGTGTGGCTAGTGGCAAAACAAGGCTTAGAACCCAGCTGTCCTGAATCTCATTCCTGTATCCTATCCACTGGACCCCAGTGCCCCTCTCTGTTCTGGAGGTTTTATAGCAACTTGAAGAAATAGCATCAAATCCAGCAATTCTTACTGATGAGACTAGTTGTATAACTCCACCTTGAGTGTGTGGAATAAGAAGGCCAAACATCTCCAGGAGCTGCGTTAGGCTGCGACCTTACTTTGACATTCCATTGCTGGTACATGATAAAGGGCAGCTTCTGAGCGTGAAGGCCAGCCGGGAAGAGAATGAGCTTTCTCTTTTGATGCATTTGGATCTCTCTCGCGCGTGTCCTATCTAAGATATGAAGGGCATGTGGAAACCTTATCCTTGAGGAGGCTGAAGCCACTCAGATTATAAACTAACATCCATCTGGAACTCCTTTTTCTTTCTTGCTTGTGCGAATCCTAGAGATATATGCTACCAGCTCCCAGAGCAGAAACAGCCCCTGGCTCAAGGCACTTCCCATCTAGGATTTAGACATGACACAAGTGGGTGTGAGAAGAGATGGATCAGATCCTGTGTTCATGCAGTTGGTTCATGGACACTATTTATTATTTACTGGTTTAGATGCTGTTCATTACTACTTCATTTTTGATGTTACAGGAACACCTGGAGGCCTGAGTGAGACTGGGAATTTATTGTGCCAGGCGCTGTACATACAGACAGTAAGAGACAATCCCTGCCACATAGAGGTTTACAATCTAAACAGACAAATCAGACAAAGGAAGAATATCTCCCTTTCTAACAGATGGGGAATTAAGACACAAAAAAAGTATAAACAACTTGACCAAGGTCACACATGGAACCTGTGTCAGGGCAGCAAATTGAACCCAAAGCTCCTGAGTTCCAGTCCAGTGCCTTAACCATAAGACCATCCTTTCTCTCACAGAGAGCCTGGCAGACCATAAGAACAGCATACTGGGTCAGAGCAGTATCCTATCTTTCAACAGTGGCCAATACCAGGTGTCCCAGAGGGAATGAACAGAACAGGTAATCACCACATGATCCATCCCCTGTCACCCATTCCCAGCTTCTGGCAAACAGAGGCTAGGGACAGCATTCCTGTCCATCCTGGCTAATAGTCATTGATGGGCCTATCCTACATGAATTGATCTAGTTCTTTTTAGAACCCTGCTATAGTCTTGGCCTTCACAACATCCTCTGGCAAAGAGTTGCACAGGTTGAAGAGGAAGTGAAGTGAGTTTATAGGCAGGAGTGGAATGATGCCAAGGTGGTGACTGGACAAATGGGTTCTGGGGGGAAATTCCAGGCATAAGGGGCAGCATGGAAAAAGACCAGAGCCATCAGTGTGAAAATGAGGACTCCTTCTGCAGCTCTTTCTGCAAGATAAACTAAGATGCAGCAGAGGAAATAGAGGTTACCACTGCCTAACCTGAAACTAGTTTCTGAAAATAGCTGCTCTCAGATCAGTTGAGTTGTAACTACTCTGATTCCCTCTTGCCCCATCTTGCAGGGTTAAAACAGGCACAGGTTTCTATTTTTACATGGCAATTTGCATAGTGATCTTAACCTTTACTCTGGCAAATGAGGCTGAATGTTACAATGTTCTAAACTTTACAGCTGTCTGTGTTAGTCTCTGAGGTGATGCAGCAGCTGCCCCAGGGAATGGGGTAGACCAGAGGTCAGCAACCTTTCAGAAGAGATCTGCCGAGTCTTCATTTATTCACTCTAATGTAAGGTTTTGTGTGCCAGTAATACATTGTAATGTTTTTAGAAGGTCTCTTTCTATAAGTCTATAATATATAATTAAACTATGGTTGTGTGTAAAGTAAATAAGGTATTTAAAAAGTTTAAGGAGGTTAATTTAAAATTAAATTAAAATGCAGAGCCCCTTGAACTGATGGCCAGGACCCGGGCAGTGTGACTGCCACTGAAAATCAGCTTGTGCGGTGCCCATGCCATAGGTTGCCTACCCCTGGGGTAGACTGTAGGTCCCCGAAGGAGGAAAGCTCCTTCTCCAGATTCAAGTCTTTGCATGTCAGAATATCCACCCAGAAGCTAGAAGTACATCATCAGTAGTAGCTTCTTTGAGAAAATGTCCAGTAGTGAACGTACAACATGGAAAATGATTCTGAATTCAAAAGGAAGCTAAAACACAGATTTCCTCAATCCTGAGTGTAACTAAACCACGTGTGCCAAAAGCACACCTTGCAGCATTCAATAATTTGTCCCTAAGCATCACTTGTCTAGAATACAGGGATGTAGCTTGTGTAGACTACAAATCCCAGCATGCAAATACCCTCTCTGGATCCTAACTGAAGCCGCTTGATCCAAATGTGGCTCAAGATAGAACACAGCATACTGGGAACTGTAGTTTCTATGGGCTGCAACGCCAATCAAGACAAGAAGGTCTCCAATTTGTTTATTTTTGTGCAAAGTGAGTGAGAGTTGCCAATGTAGTTACTGACTGGGCAAATGGATGTCACCCATGAGAACTCTTTAAACCATTATTTGAGGACTTCAATAGTTCAGACATAGGTTAGGGGTTTATTACAAGAGTGGGTGAGTGAGATTCTACGGCCTGTATTGTGCAGGAGGTCAGACTAGATGATCATAATGGTCCCTTCTGACCTTAAAGTCTATGAGTCTATGAGGAATGCAAGTTGCTCCCTGGCGGATAGAGCGCCGGACTGGGAATCAGGAGATCTGGCTCTGTTCACAATTCTACTGAGCAACCCTGTGCAATTCGCTTCCCCTGTTTCCCCTCCCACCTTTTTTTTTGTTTTGTCTATTTAGACTGTAAGCGCTTTGGGGCAGGGAGTCTCTGTTCCTATGTGTTTGTACCGCACCTAGCACAGTGGGGCCCTGCTCTTAGGAGTGGCTTCTAGATGGTTTAGTTGGGGACAGGTCCTGTTTTGAGCAGGGGGTGAGACTAGATACCTCCTGAGGTCCCTTCCAGCCCTGACATTCTATGATTCCAGGATGCTATTCTAGTGCAAATAATAGTGTATGGATGAGAACATGTACAAACTTGACAGCAGTAAGGAAGTGCAGCTTCTTCCTGCAACAGAAGGTGCTTGAAGATAAAGATGATAGGACTGGATGGGAGCAGACAGGGTATTACTGTGTTTCCCTCTGATCTCTAAAAAGTATCCTTAATACAGCAGTCTGGGCACCTGGACTAGCTCAGCACTGTAACGCTTCTGTTTCAACAGCCAGTGGCCACAGCTTTTGATTTCACTCCAGCCTGCAGTAGAACTTGGACTACTTCAACTCTCCTGCCCTATCTTGTGAAAAGCAAGTAGTGGATGCTCTCGGCTGGGAATGAATGGGGAGGTAGGCAAGAACTCATCACCAAAATCTGGAACGTACCAGCCAACTAAACCTGAATTATGTTGCCTGGACCATGGACCAGTAGTTGGGAATATTCAAACTCTCTAACTTCCCTTCTCCTCTTCCTGAGCCTGTCTCTGACAATTGGGAGGGTGAGCCGCACATAAGAACGACCAGCTGGGTCAGACCAATGGTCCATCTAGCCCAGTGTCCTGTTTTCTGACAGTGAGCGCTGCCAGATGCCTCAGAGAGAATGAACAGAACAGAGCAATTATCAAGTGATCCATCCCATCACCCAGTCCCAGCTTCTGGCAGTCAGAGGCTTAGGGATGCCCAGAGCATGGGGTTGCATCCCTGACTATCTTGCCTAATAGCAATTGATGGACCTGTCCTCCATGAACTTACCTAGCTCTTTTTTGAAGCCAGTATAGTTTTGGCCTTCACAACATCTCCTGGTAATAAGTTCCACAGGTTGACTGTGTGTTGTGTGAAAAAGTATTTCCTTGTGTTTGTATTAAACCTGCTGCCTGTTAATTTCATTGGGTGACCACTGGGTCATGTGTTATGTGAAGGGATAAATAACACTTCCCTATTCACTGTCTCCACACCATTCGTGATTTTATAGACCTCGATCATACCCCCCTTAGTCATCTCTTTTCTGAGTTTAACTGTCCCACTGTTTTTAATCCCTCTGCATATGGAAGCTGTTCAATATCCCCAGTCATTACTTGGCACTTATCAACACTGAATTTCATGTGAGATCCCTTTGTTACGCTTCACAGTCTGCTTTGGACTTAACTATCTTGAGTAATTTGGTGTTATCTGAAAATTTTGCCACCTCACTGTTCACTGCCTTTTCCATATGTTGAATTGCACTGTTCTGTTCACTGCCTCAGAAAAGACTAGATGTGAACGGAATGGGAACTGAAACCAGTTAGGGGCTGGGGCATTGGGTGGGGGTTGTTGCTGCCTAAACTCCTCTCCTGCAGTCCCACCTAAGATGAGCAGCAATATTTTGTATGGAGAGTGTTAGATGGGGCAAGGGAGATGGGTTTTGGCTGGATGAGAGACAGCTGTTCTGTTGGTGTGCGGTGTTTCTCTCATCTCCATCTCCGTTCTCACTGCTTGGCCTCAGGTAGGTTCTTTGTCCTCCTGGCAAGTGGGATCCAGAAGGTGGGGATGGGAAATTGATGTGGGATCCCCGCCTCTGCTGAGCTGTGAAGAGGGTGACCCTTTCCAGGTGCCTGGGGGCTTCCTGAGATGGCAGGGGGAGACAAACTAGGGGTCTCACCTGGGACAGGTTGGAGGTGGGGATTGCTAGTCCTTTTCCCCTCCTGGGGCTGTGAGGAATCCCACTTTTCCATATTTGCTGAGTTGTGATGTAAGTGGAATGTGAGGGCAGAGGGGGCAGGTCCTTTCCCTTCTTAGAGAGTGAGTAAGGGAGGATAGGGGGTTACTCTAGGGTCCCCACTTCTCACCAGGTGCTGAGTGGGATCAGCAGGAGATGGGAATGCTAGATAACGAAGTGCTTTCCCTTTGTGAGGAATGGCAGCTTATTGGTGTGGGGCAGTTATGCTGGGGTCTCCCCTTGTTCCCAGGTGCTGAATAGTGGCGTGTATTGGAGGTCATTGGATGGTGGCGTGTATTGGATGGTCATGGATTTGGGCAGGTCATTGCCCCTCCTGGGGGCTAGGAGTTGGAGGCATTACTGTGGGGTCCCTAATTGTCCCTGGGTGCTGAGTCATGGGCTGGGCTGGGGGAGATTTGGGTAGACAGGTCCTTTTCCCCTAAAGGAAGGGGATTTACTGTGGGACCTCCCTGTCCTACATGATGAACTGTGGTGGGAGAGGGGTTGGACAGGTCCTTTCCCCTGCAAGGGGGCTAGGTGCTATGGAAGGGGTTGCTCAGGGGGTCCTCTGTCCTGGGTGCTAAGCTGTGGGGTTGGCTGAGGGGCAGGTGGTAATGCGGTCACCCGGGGGCTGAACGATGGAGTGGGCTGGGGGCAGGTGGTGGTGGTAGGGGCTCACTCCAGGGTCCCCTCATCCTGGGGGCTGTGGCATCAGGTGGGCTGAAGGGTGTTAGAATGGGTTCCTGTCTGCATCCTGTATCACTTGCCATACCGGTATTGCCCTGGCCTCTTCCTTTGTTATTCAGTGTTGAACACATTCTACAACAATACGCATTACCTCACCTTTTGGGGGCGAAGCCAGACCTTTTGGCACCTGCTCCCCTATTTGGT
>NC_133769.1:11399188-11453736 GCF_003597395.2 Chelonoidis abingdonii | reverse complement strand
TAGTCCCATAGCGGACGGCAGCCTCGGGGGCAGGAAACAGGTTGGCCAGACACCTGCAAGATCCTGTGACGCCCTGGCTAGGTGACACCGGGACATGCCCCAGGAGGTAGGTTATAGATACAAGAGCACATGATCGAGTACCTTGCTGAGTAGCGAAGTGACTGGGACCTTTGCACTGGGCATTTTTACATCCCGGTCAGCATGGCCGGGGAAACGTTGACAGGACCTGAGTCCTTGGTCCTGTCCTTGCTGGTTTCTCTGGCCAGGGGAAGAGTCCCTGGGGAGTGCAGATTGCCCAGGGGAATTATCAGTCAAAGGCTGAGTGATAAGATGCACAGATGGTCTCTAATCACTGAACAGGGCAGACCCATGTAGGGGCGAGGATGGGCAGGGTGAGAGCAAGGGGAGGTGACAGCCATTGCTTGCAACATCCTGGATTTGAATCAGCATCTTCATGTTGTTATGACACCTGGTTTTTCTTCGCCTCGGGCCATAGGGGAGCTCCTGATGGGAGGGGGCAGGCATCAGGAAGATCAAGAGGCCGGGGCAGGGCTGGATTTGGGGGGATGACCCCAGAGCTCTGTAAGGAGAACCCCAGGGGTAGGTACCTCCCTCGCAGGGCTGGGGCGAGGAATAGCTAACAGGCCATACTCAGAGCTGGGGTCACTCTGCAGACAGGACACAGTTACGCTCGGCTGAATTTGGCTCAGCAGATGGAGTGTGATTTGGAAATGGGAAACGCCATACAGGGGTTCGGTGTTGTTATCCAAACGGGAGTAACCTGGTGCCACCGAGCGAGGATGCGTTATTGGCCAGGTATGGGGAATAATTTCCTCAAGGCAACAGCTCTGTTGGAGGACGAGATATGGGCCCATGGAATGGAGCAGGAGCCCTGGCTTCTCTTCCCAGCTTGGCCACTGGCCTGGAGCAAGTCACTTCCCTGTCTGCTCCTGTCTTTCCCCAGCTTGCACAATGGGTTTGCGCTAGGTGCTGTACGAACACAGAGCAGTGATCACACAGGATTAGGAGGCTGGGTGGGGAGTGGTCTAAGAACTCACTATTAGTTTAAATCATACAAGTCTTGGTGGAACAAACACCCTGGGGGGAAAGTCGTGCATTGACACCGGAGATGGGGACCTGCCCATAAGCTCTAAGCTCTGCGATCTCCGGACATGTCTCAGCACAACTCAAGCACAAACCCCTGAAATATTTTTGACTGTGGCTTAGTTGGACCAGCATCCCCCCCTTACACACTCGGAGTTTGATAACCCGGCACAGGCTCTTAGTTGTCCCGCCCTGGGGAAGAATATTGGGGTAGGAGTCGCCCTTTCTGCTTCTTTACAAGTGAAATTGAAGTAAAAGGTGCCTGTGTTGTTTCTTTAAGTTTCTTTCCCACCCCCCTTACAAATGTGGCCTTCCCTGTTTCAATGGAGGTCTCTTTGGAGGACTGGAGAACTGGAGGGGAGCTTGCTCAGGTGTTGACTGATGGGGAAGAGGTATTTGATCTGCCACCAAGGGCGCTTTCCTCCCCCCACAAACATTTTCCCTATCACTCCATCCCTCTCAGGAGTTCAGGCCTCACTCCCTTGGTAGGTGGAGTGTCACAATCCCACGTGTTTCCCAGTCTTCCAGGAAAAACAGCACAGATCAGACCTGGATTCCCCAGGGAAATAACAAAGTAGGAGGGGAGAAAAAGTCCAATTGTCTTTCCCCAGCTGAGAAAAAGCATAGGAGGAACATGTCTCTGGAGGCCTGGTCCTTGAAGGGGAGCCGGACCTCAGCCCAATGTGTGAGACAGCCCGTCAGGTCATGTGACCCGGTTGGGACTCGGGGGTAGCTAAGGGCAAGCTTTGGGCAGAAGGCAGCTGCAGGAGAGCTTGAGATAACAGGGCAAGGAGGACTTATATTGCTCCCTTTGCAGATCCACTTCACAATACTGAGCAAGTACCCAGGCCACATCCCTGGTTGACTGGCAGCTGGGTTGTGTAGGTGCGATTTAGGCCCCAACCATGATGGCCAGTAAAATAGTTGCTGTGGACCAACCCCCAACCCTTCCCTTCTGATATCAGCAAACTGAGTGGATCAGGAGGCTCCTGACAGCCCCCGGGGCTCCTCTCTCCTCTAGCCATCTACTTTGCTGCCCTCCACTTTCACCACTCTGTGATCATCTCAGCCAATCTCGCCCACCTGGCCAATATCCCCCAGCCACTCCTGCACAGCAGGGAAGTACACATGAAGATGACTGGGCCTCTTGGCTAGTGGTGGAGCAGGAACGGAGCTTTTCGAAAGAGGCACCCTGGCCATTGAGAAGCTGGTTTGGGGTTAATCCTGCTCACTGTTGTTAGAATGGGTTCCTGTCTGCATCCTGTATCACTTGCCAGACCGGTATTGCCCTGGCCTCTTCCTTTGTCATTCAGTGTTGAACGCATTCTACAACAATATGCATTACCTCACCTTTTGGGGGCGAAGCCAGACCTTTTGGCACTCGCTCCCCTATTTGGTATAAACATTGCTTGTGCCAATCAGAGGCGAACACACACAGGTTTTGGGGTCTGTCCACTATGACACTTCTGTGATGTCATAGTGGGTATTTTAGGGGTTGCCCTGCCATGTGCAGGCAGAGAGAGGAGAAAACGTGTCCCGTGTATCCCGTGTAATGCCGTAACCGAGCCTGATCACCTCGAAGCCTCTCTCTCAGCTCACGTGTTTCAAATAGAGCTTCTACGTTTGCCGGTCGTGATGTGTTGGTTTGTATTTGTAAGTATCAGTTATTACTAAATGCTGCATTTTGTTTGTAATATTGTTATAGATATTTAGGCATTGTGTCTTAGTTTGTTAACTCTATTAGCTAATCAAAGCTGCTCTCTACCCTTGTAACTATCTCCAATAAAATTTTAAATTGATTAATTTTAGTTGTTGTGTGTGTCTGCAGTTTGCCTCGTGACCCTACTCCCCTTGCATCTCTTACCTATATAGTCTGTTGCCACGTGCAGCCTGGTACATAACAGGCCTGCATTTTTTTTTGCTGCGAATACGTGGATTCAGAAACTGATGTTAAAAGTCGGCGGGAATGGGGAGGTAAATTGGTTTTCCCGGCTGTGGTGAGAGCAGTCCTTCTATCTCCAAACGCTTCTCTAACTGTTATCTGATTGGTCCTCTGGTCAGGTGTTTGGTTCCCTTTGTTCACCCTTTAGAGGTAAAAGAAAATTAACCCTTACCTATCTACTTATGACAGGGGTGCCACTCTGGAGTTCCCCCATCCTGGGGCTGAGCTGAGGGGTGGGCTGAAGGTCAGGTGCTGGGGGAGGGGTGACACTGGGGATCCCCTCTCCTGGGGGCTGAGCTGTGGGGTGGGCTGGGGCGGATGTGTTGGAGGGGCACTCTGGGATCCCCTGTCCTGGGTGGGTTGGGGGGGTCACTGCAGGGTTCCCCATCCCAAGGGTTGAGTGGTGGGCTGTGGGGCGGGTGCTGGAGGGGGGTCACTCCAGTCCTCCCATCCTGGGGGGTTACAGGGGGTGTTCAGGTATAGAGGGTCACTCTGGTCCCCCCGTCCCAGGGGCTGAGTGGTGGGCTGGTGGACAGGTGTGTGTGTGGTCACTCTGGTCCCCCCATCCCAGGGCTGAGTGGTGAGGGACAGGTGTGGCCAAGGGGGGATCACTTCGGGGTCCCCCATCCTGGGGCTGAGCAGTGGGGGACAGGTGTGGCCGGGGGGGGTCACTCTGGACCCCCATCCCGAGGCTGAGCGATGCGGGACAGGTGTGGCCGGGGGAGTCACTCTGGGGTCCCCCATCCTAGAGCTGAGCTGTAGGGGACAGCTGTCGGGGGGTAACTCTGCGGTGGGGGACAGGTGTGGCTGGGGTGTCACTCCGGTTCCCCCGTCCCGGGGCTGAGCGGTGGGGGACAGGTATTGCGGGGGTCACTCCGGTTCCCCCGTCCCGGGGCTGAGCGGTGGGGGACGGGTGTGGCGGGGGGGTCACTCCGGTCTAAGCCGCGGGGCGGGGAGATCAGAGGGGCCGGCGCCCCCTCCCGTCAGCGCTACGCCCGTCACACGTGGAGCCAGGGCAGCCGAGTTTTGCCGACGTGTCCCTGCCCCGCGTGCCCCGGAAGCCCCGCCCCCACCCCGGTGACGTCATTGTGAATACGGTCTATGGGACCCATGTTAAGGCCCCGGGCGCTGATTGGTCTGGTAGAAAGGGGCAGGGCCTGAAGGACGGGTCGCTGATTGGTCGGCTGAGGAGTCCCGGGCTCAGCGCGCCTGCGCGGGGTGGTGGGAGGGATAAATACCGGCGGCGTTGAGCGCCCCTCCCCCCCACGTTACCGCCGGCTGAGTCGGCTGCGTCCGCTCCGTGCTCCCCTCACCTCAGCGCGTCCGACCCGACCCGGCTCGGCCCGGCTCGCCATGGCCTCCGCTGCCCCCGGCCAAGCGGCTTCCGCCGCGCCCCTCGCGCTGCAGCGCGTCATCGTCAAGATGGGAGAGCCGGGACCGGGGCCTCCGGACTGCCCGGGCCCCTTCCCCCGATTCCCCCCCCCCGTCACCGGGCCCGCACATTCCGCTCTACCCCCCCCCCGGCACCGGCCCTGCGATTCCGCTCCTCCCCCGGCCCCCCGCTCCGCTCCCCCCCGCACCGGCCCCGCGATTCCCGGCTCCTCCCCCCCCCCCGGCACCGGCCCGCGATTCCCGCTTCCTCCCCCCCCCCACCCCGGCCCGGCCCCGCGATTCCGTCCCTCCCCCCCACGCCCTCCTCGGCCCCCGCGATTCCCGCTCCCCCCCCCCGGCAACCGGCCCGTTCCCGCCCCCCCCCCCCCCCGCCGGCCCCGCATTCCCGCTTCCCCCCCCCCCGCACCGGCCCGCGATTCCCGTCCTCCCCCCCCCCCGGCACCGGCCCCCGTTCCGCTCTCCCCCCCCCCCCCACCCCCACCGCCCTCCCCCCCCCCGGCACCGGCCCCCGATTCCCGCTCCTCCCCCCCCCCCCGGCACCGGCCCGTTCCCGCTCCTCCCCCCCCCCCCGGCACGGCCCGCGATTCCCGCTCCTCCCCCCCCCCCCGGGGGGCACCGGCCCGCGATTCCCGCTCCTCCCCCCCCCGGCACCGGCCCCTCGATTCCCGCTCCCCCCCCCCCGCACCGGCCGCGATTCCCTACCCTCCCCCCCCCCACCCCCCACCGCCCGCGATACCCGCTCCTCCCCCCCCCCCGGCACCCAGGCCCGGGAGCACCCGCTCCTCCCGCCCCCCCCCCGCCCGCCCGCGTTCCCCTCCCCCCCCCCCCCCCCCCCCCCCCCCCCCCCCCCCGGCCCCGCCCCCCCCCCCCCCCCCCCCCCCCCCCCCCCCCCCCCCCCCGCCCCCCGCCCCCCCCCCCCCCCCCCCCCCCCCCCCCGCCCCCCTGCAGCGATTCCCGTCCTCCCCCCCCCCGGCACCGCCCGCGATCCCGCTTCCTCCCCCCCCCGGCCGGCCCCGCGATTCCCGCTCCCCCCCCCGGGACCTGGGGTCTTGTGGCCCGTTCCCCAGCCGTGGCTCTCTCAGTATTAAGAGCCCCGGGCTCCTGCCCTGGGACCAGCCGCTGGTGTCGGTGCCGCAGGTCCGCGCCCCCGCGCTGATGCTGCTCCCGGCTCTGCCCCGTTGCTTTTGCACCCCGCAAGCCGGTGCTTCTCCATCACCTGCCCCGGCCCTGCCCCCCGCCCCGGGTCTCTGTTGTACCCACTTGTCTGCATCTCCAGCGCCCTCCGTGCCACCTGCCCTCGCTGCCTCTCCGCCCGCTCCCCGGGTCCTGCCCGCTGCGCCCCCTTTGAGCCCTGACCCCTCCCCGCCCCCGTTCTCCTGAGCTGCAGCTGAGACCCCGCAGCTCCTCCCGGGCCCCTGGCGCTGCGGCTGACACTGATCCCTCGTTCCCTGGCAGGCCTGTCATCACCTGGCTTCTGCTGACTGGTCTGTGCTGGCACCGTGTGCTCCTTGGGGCAGGGCCCCAGCCGGGTCTGGCACGCTGCCCCCACGGCTGGTCCCCAGCAGCTTCTCGCGGGTGGAGGTGTCCAGCTGGGCCTGAAACTTGTCTGCTGCGGTGCCTTTCCTGCAGGCCGGGAGGGCTTCCTACGTGGGAGGGGTTGGGCATGTCCTTCAGTCTTGCAGGGGTTGGGGGCTGGGGCACGCTCTCTGCCCTCCAACAAGGGCTGGAGACCTGGCAGCTGCTCAGGGATTGCTCTTGTCATGTGGATGAACATGTGCTCATCCTGGGGCTGCGGAGGGCATGCCCTCTACCTGCAGGGAGGGGCCTGAACCAGAGGGTTGGTGGGTATGTACTTTACCGGACGAATTGGCAGGTCCTTATGTTCAGGGCAGGCTTTCCATTGGCTTTGCAACATTTTCAGTAGCTGTATGAAAAACTCAGTCCTAAGTAAGTTTGGACGGAAACTGCTGTGGGTGAGCTCTGAACAGGGTGTAGGGTGATGGGGGAGGGACATGGACACAGACATGTGCAGCTTGATGTGGGGGTGTCTGCATTGTTTGGGGGGCTAAGAGGGTTAGGGAGGTGGGTGTGCAGTGTGTTTTTCTATTTTGGAATCGACCTGTGTGCTGGTGGGAGTGGGGGAGACCTAGCTTGGGGTTGGTGTATTGCACACATCTCCATCTGTATTGGCCCAGACAGTGTTGTTTGCAGCAAGCCCTGCTCTGGAAGCTGCCACAAAGTCTAATCCTTTGCTATTGTCTGCACTGCTGGGAGCTCGTGGAGAGGCTAGGTTTTTCAGATGGGGACCTGGTCTGTGGGAGAGGAGCGCACAAGACATATAGCTCAGTTATTTGGGGGTGGGGGAGTGAGGGGGTTGGTGGAAACTGAGACTTGTTTTTCTGGTTGGGCTTGGGCTAGTGGATCGTTTCCATACAGGTCCTGTTAACAATCAAGGTGCTAGCAGCTGTCCTAAAGTTACTGTTACTAGCAGGTCAGGGGTCCATGCCCAATCCTGTGGAGGCAGGGAGTTTTACAATGGTCATGCCTCTCTCTCCTAGTTGGTCCTTATCACAACTTTAAATGTGTTCAGAAAAAAGAAGTCTGTTCAGGCTGGCCTGGGAAGCAGTACTGGGTCTGGGCAGGTGATGGAAGGACTGCTAGTGCAGTTTCAGCTATAGTGCAGAACAGAATCTTAGTGGAATCTGGACATCGGCCCTGACCTGTGCCATGCTGTGCTCCGAAGGGAACAGTCTTCTAGCCAAGGCAGCAGCGCAGGGAGGTGTGCGGGTCTGCTTGCGGAGTGGTTCAGAAGCTGTTTTCCTCCCTCAGTCTTGCTACAAGAAGGGACCCTCATCTTGCTTACCACAGTTCATTTGGGCTTTTTACCACCAGAGGGCTTAACCTACTGAATTGCCAGAGCTTTGAATGTGCCCTGTTGGGCTGAAACGGGAAAGGCTTGCTCCTTGTTTAGCTCTTTCAGGAGCTCCCCAGAGGGGCTGTACGTAGTAGGTTAAAAAAATGTAACGAGTTTTTACCAGCTTTGAGTTGCTAGGCTGCTGCTAGAGATCTCAAGGAATGTGAGCATCAGACTTCCTGGTTCCTCTGCCAGAGTGAGTGCTGTCAGATTTAGGGTTGGCCCTAGGTCTGAGGTTAGACCTTTCTGTACTGCCTTTCGAGCTGAGATTTTTCAGGCTTAGTTTCTGCCCCAAGATGGACAGCTGCATAAGTTTTCACAAAAATCAGCTAAGTAGTTTGTGTGGGAAACAAACACATGCCTAATTTAAAAAGGGTATATGCAGTAACCAGTGCACTGAGGCCTTTAGTCCTACTGTAATATACAGAGTATAGGAAATATAGTTGGCAAACTGATAGGTGGTTGATGGTAAGAGGTCAGTGAGGGGAGGGAGTGCTGTGCAAAGAGTAAAAGATGCATCATTCCCAAACTGATGTGGATTAGGGGCAAGTCTGTATTAAGAACAGTTCTTTAGCTGTATTGAATCTCCCACAGATTAGAGATTCAGAAGTTTGAAGGCAGGGAGGGAGGTTACTGATGCTGTTACTTACTATCCCTGCTAGATTAGCAGGCAAAGGAAACACTCATCTAGTCTCCACCCCAAATAGAAGCATGTGCTTTTATTTCCTTCCAGCATTTCTTCCTCTTTGGATGTTTTGTCCCTTTCCTGTTATCTTCTGTTCCCTTCCCCCAAGATAAGGTGCTTGAGCAGGCTAAAGGAGGCTCTGCAGCAGTTTCCCTCTCAAGGCATGTGAGACTAAAACTCTCTAAATTTCACTCTGGGGCCGGCTGCTTCGCCAGCAGTGCTGTTTGCAGGAAGTCACTTGATGGAAATTGAAGGGCAGTGAATTTAGACCCAGTAGACGTAAATGCTACTTTATGTAGCATATTCATCCTTATGGCATCCATGACCTCAGGCGGTTATCGAGAGGAGCGCAGTGACTGGATAATGTTATGACCTAACAATTGTAGCTTTGCAACCTGTGATTAAAGGGAAAATCAAGTGTCCTGCTTCAGGGTACAAACTGATTGTGTAGAGGAGTCAGGAAGGAACTCTACCATCTGCAAAATGGTACAGTTGGGTGTACTCAGGTTTTTGTTGTTGTGTGGAGTAGCAGACGTAAGTTACTGTTTGAGGTTGGTTCAAGTCTAAAGTTAGGCTTGTAATCCATGGCTTGGCCTTCATTAAAAATACCTTGCTTTTTAGGAGTACTGAACAACTGTCTCATTGAAGTTAATGGGGACTGTAGGTGTCCTGTGTGTTGGAAATCAGGTAAGTTTTATTTAGGTCCCTTGGTGCAGGTTTAAGTTCTCTAACTTTAGGCTTTCAGGTGTGAAAACTTTGGCCTGGACTCCTGAGCCAGTGCAGCAAATCCTATAAACCAAGTTCTTTCATCTTTCTGTTTATATCAGGGCATGACTCTGATTTTGGGGATGTTAACTGGTGTGTGCTGAACACTTGTGAGAAACTTGGGGTGCATTATTGAACTTTAAATTTGAAATGTCTCAGCTTTATGAACAAGTGAATGTAGTTGTCAGAAGTACAAACCTTGTTTCTTCTGCCACTTCCTTTGGTGAACAAGTGAGACTGGCATATTCTTTTTTTAAAACACAGTGATGCAGAATAGCAGGATGTGAGCATGAGCTACAGATGAAGTTCTATGGGAATTTGGCTTAATCTTCAGTTAGATTTAGTTTGCTAAAGTGCTGTTTCTTAGCTGAGTTTGAAGTTTTCTTCAAATTGCAATTATGCAAAGCATTTGCTGTAATGCTTGCTAAACAGCCTTTAGGGGAGTAAAAACTCGTGTGTGTGTGTATATATATTTAAATGGATACGGTCCAGTGGTTAGTGCTGGTTTGGGCTGTGGGAAACCTGGGTTTGATATCTGCTTTGCTGCAGATTTCCTCTGTGCCCCTGGGCAAGTCACTTACTCTGTTCCATAGATGTCCAGTGGGGCTACTAGTATTGCTTTGCTTCACAGGAGGGTGGAGGATAACTGCATCAAAGTTGTAGTGCTCAGATACTACAGTGATGGGGGGGGTCAGATAAGTATCCCAGAGAGATTTCACCAGCATGTCCTGCAGCCTTAGGCTTTTCTCTCTGGCTGATTCCTATTGTTCAGAACCTTTGCTTCGGGGAATTCATGTTTGAGCTGGGAACTTCACTTTGAGGAATAGAGAAATCTAGGGAGCACTTTTGGCAGCTTATGCACTTATTTTATTGAAATTTTTCTCTTCTCTCCAAGTAACCCATGTTCCCTTATGTGAGGGTATAACTTTGTGATTTAGGAGCTGAGGGGTGAGACCCAGGGCTTCAAGCCACCTGGATGACTTTCACAACTGTGCACCCTGGAATACATTGACAACTTGTAAAATGGTAAACTGAGCTCCCCTGCGCTCCTGGCAGTGCACTGGGAATACACCTCTATCCCGATATAACACAAATTCGGATATAATATGGTAAAGCAGTGCTCGGGGGGGTGGGGCTGTGCACTCTGGCGGATCAAAACAAATTCGATATAATGTGGTTTCACCTATAATGTGGTAAGATTTTTTGGCTCCTGAGGACAGCATTATATCGGAGTAGAGGTGTAGTAAAGTGAAGTCGTTGCAGGCTGTGCAAGGGCTGCCAAAGAATGGCACTGGTTTGAAGCAAAGACAGTTAAGTTTTTCTCCCTTTCTCATTCTAAAAATCAGTGAATCACTTCCCTGTTCATGCTACAGTGTAAATCTGCTGCAGTGTCAAACTTTCTTGCAATGAAGGAATTCGCATCTGGCAAATGCAGTCTAGATGTAAGAGTACATGGTGGCAATTGGGGAAGGATTGTTGCTTGGGCTGGTTAGAAGTTTCCCTTGGTGATGAGCCTGTACTTCATACCTCTGTAGTATCTTCCACCAGATACTCTCAGGGCACTTTACACACAAGCCTCATGACCTTCTGAGGTGCTGTGGATCTGTTTAAGGTTAGGGAGCAAGTGGGTGGAACTGGGAATAGACCCCAGGAGTCCTGAATCCAGCAGCTCTGCATGCTGCTGCCTCTGTGGGGAAGGACCTCTCCTATGGGGCAAACTGCTGGGAAGGGTGAGAGCCAGGCCCTTGTGGGAGACAAATGCGGGTGAGGGTGGGGAGTTAAGTGTGTCCATCCTGAGGCAATTTGATGAGGTGATGCTGTGTATTTTGTTCACCCACCCGTTGCCTTGCACCTTGCTCATCAAGTGGGAACGGTGTATATGGCAACATTTCCTGGGTAGCCTCTTGTTAAGAACATAACAGCTGTACTGGGTCAGACCAGTGGTCCATCTAGCCCAGTATCCTGTTTTCTGATAGTGGTCAATGCCAGGTGCTTCAGAGGGGATGAACAGAACCGGGCAATTATTGAATGATCCCTCCCCTGTTCAGTCCCAGCTTCTGACAGTCAGAGGCTTAGGCACACTCAGAGCATGGGGTTGCATCCCTGACAATCTTGGTTAATGGGCCTTTCCTTTATGAATTTATCTAGTTTGGGCCTTCACGACATTCTCTGACAAAGAGTTCCACAGGTTGCCTGTGCGTTGTGTGAAGAAATACTTCCAATTACGTTCTCCAATGTGCATTACTTTGCATTTATCGGCATTGAATATAGTCGGTTGGTTTATTGCCCAGTTGTCCAGTTCTGTGAGATTGCTTTGGACTTAACTATCTTGAGTAGCTTTGTATATTCTGCAAATTTCGCCACCTCACTGTTTACCCCATTTATGAATATGTTGAACAGCACTGGTCCCAGTATAGATCTTTCGGGAACCCCCCTATTTACTGCTCTCCATTCTGAAAACTGACCATTTATTAGTGCCTGTTGTTTCCTATATTTTAACTGGTTACGGAACTGTGGGAGGACCTTCCTTCTTGTCCCATGATAGCTTACTTTGCTGAAGAGCCTTTGGTGAGGGACTCTGTCAAAGGCTTTTTGAAGTCCAAGCATAGTATATCCACTGGATCACCTTTGTTTGCATGTGTTGACCCCCTCAAAGAATTCTAATAGATTGGATGAGACATGATTTTCCTTTGCAAAAGACATATTGTTTCTTCCACCAACTAATCATGTTCATCTGTGCCTGATAATTCTGTTCTTTGCTATAGTTTCAATCAGTTTGACCCTTACCAGCCTGTGATTGCCAAGATTACCACTGGAGCCTCTTTTTCAAATTGGCTTTACATTAGCTATTGTCCAGTCATCTGGTACAGGAGCTGATTTAAGCGATAGTTTCCATACTACAGTTGGTTTTGCAATTTCACATATGAGTTCCTTCAGAACTTGGGTGAATCCCATCTGGTCCTGGTGACTTATTGCTGTTTAATTTATCAGTTTTTTCCAAAATCACCTCTCGATGCCTCAGTCTGGGACAGTTCCTCAGAGTTGCCACCTCCCTCTTTGAGACTGCAAGGATGATGGTGGGATGGGAATCCCTCTTGCGGCTGTTTCTAAGTCTTCCTGCTCTGTTGGAATGGTAGTCGTGCTCTTCTGTCCATGTAGCTGTCATGTGCATGCCCCCATCGAGTCACCTTCCTCTTTGCAATATCTGACCCTCCTCTTCGATAACTCCCTTTCTGATGGCCCATTTGACTGGAGGACTCCTCATTAGCCTTCAGTGCTGGATCAGCTCACCAGTCCCCTGCCTGGCCACAACCTCTTCAGCACCATTTCTCCTGCAGCCCTGATCACTGCAGCCTGCTCTCTGGCTGCCTTGACTTCCTTTGGTTCATACAGACTTACCTGCCTGACCATATTACCCTGTTTGCTCCGCAGCAGTGAATCCCTCCATGGATCCCCTTTCCACCACATCACGCTTATTGTTCTTGCCTTCAAGGCCCTTCATGTTTCTGACTCTCCTTAGTGGACCACGTTTATCATCCTTATCCCTCCACTGCAGTGCTAGCCTTGTTGACTCCTCTGTCCACCTTTTCCATAGCAGTGTCTGTTTTCTGTGCCATCCACAGTGCATGGGACACCCTCTAGACCCACTATTGCTGTGAAGTTGGGAAGGGACAACAGGGAATGGATCAGTCGATAAATTGCTGTGTTCTGTTTACTCCCTCTGAAGCACCTGGCACTGACTGCTGTCAGAAGAAGGGTACTGGGCTCAGTGGACCATTGGTTGGACCCAGGGTGGCAGTTCTTAAGTTCTTATGAAATCTGCAAGAAATTACCCAGTGAGTAATTTCTAAGTAGGAGGGCAGTGGGGTGATAGCTGATGCAGTCCCCCGAAAGCGGAGCTACCAGCCTGTTGCTCTGTTTGTATGTGCTACACTCTCCCCCACCCTTCCTGTTTTTAAGTGTCAGAGGGGTAGCCGTGTTAGTCTGGATCTGTAAAAGCAGCAGAGAATCCTGTGGCACCTTATAGACTAACAGACGTTTTGGAGTGTGAGCTTTCGTGGGTGAATACCCACTTCATCAGATGTAGGTAGTGGAAATTTCCAGGGGCAGGTATATATATGCTAGCAAGCAAGCTAGAGATACGAGGTAACAATCAGGAGGATGAGGCCCTGTTCTAGCAGTAGAGGTGTGAAAGCAAGGGAGAGAAACTGGTTCTGTAAATTGGCAAGCCATTCAGTCTTTGTTTAGTCCAGAGCTGATGTGTCAAAACAGTCACTAAGGAAAAGGATAAATGGACACAAATCAGATATCAGGAATGGCAATATACAAAAACCTGTAGGAGAGCACTTCAACCTCCCTGGCACACTATAGCAGACTTAAGGTGCCATCCTGCAGCAAAAAAACTTCAGATCAGACTTCAAAGAGAAACTGCTGAGCTTCAGTTCATCTGCAAATTTGACACCATCAGCTCTGGACTAAACAAAGACTGTGAATGGCTTGCCAATTACAGAACCAGTTTCTCCTCCCTTGCTTTTCACACCTGTACTGCTAGAACAGGGCCTCATCCTCCCTGATTGAACTAACCTGGTTGTCTCTAGCTTGCTTGCTAGCATATATATACCTGCCCCTGGAAATTTCCACTACCTGTATCTGACGAAGTGGGTATTCACCCACGAAAGCTCACGCTCCAAAACGTCTGTTAGTCTATAAGGTGCCACAGGATTCTTTGCTGCTTCCTGTTTTTGATTTTCTCATTGTAGTGTCTTCAGGGTAGGGAGTGTGTTCTTTTTGTGTTAGAAAAGTTCCTAGCATGTTGGCACTCCTACAGTGTAACAGAGTCCAGGTTGATATAGTCCTAGTGGGAACGACCCTCAGGAAGGTGACTTGGGGCATTATTTCTCCACTAAAGGTCACACTTCCCAACTCACTGCCCTGCAGTTTTCTCTTTACAGATGTTCTGGCACCCCTCTTAATTTTGCTTTTGCACTTTTTAGGTGCATCTTCCTACTGATATGGGGAAGCCTGTGGCGTTTGGGGAGCTGAGAAATGGGCCTCCAAGCCCCTGCACAAAGAGGAAGAGAAGCTTAAATGTCTCAAACAAGGACATTTTGCCCTAAGTGCACCACAATGGCTGTTGCTTTCTGTGGCTTAGGTCCCCTGGCTCTCACAGATGACTGGATAATTGCGTATATGTTAAATGCAGTCCATGCTACAGTTGTAGGGCAAGTGGCAGCTCATTTTAAAGTGTGGGAGTTGGTGGTTGATTCAAGCTCAGAGTAGCTTGCGATTGGTCATGGGCTGCAGCTACCAGCTGCACTAAGGTTTTGAAGCCCCATTGCTGTCTTTAACCATCGGGAATCCCAAACTTCACTCGATGACAATGGAGCAAGCTTAATCGGAAGAGTTCTAGGCTGGAGATGGTTTGAGTGTTGCCCATGAGTCAGACCTGCATGTCCTGTCATCCAGTGCTCTCATTTCTATCCTGCTCGATCAAGCTGGATCATCACCTTCCCACCTCTGCAGTCTCTGTGGTCATGTGTCTATGTGGTAGCTGAGGTGGGTTGCAGTTACTGTTCCATTGTAGGCACGGAGTAGAATGGACACTGGCTGCTATCTCCACACTGCCAGTCTCTTGGGTCCTGTAATCAGATTTTTCACCCTGTTAGACCAGTTCTTAAGTAGTAGCTGCTTAAATTTAATTTCCTTCTGGAGAACTGTGTCCAGTTGAGACTCTGGGTGTTAGCGTTGGAACTTCCCTCCCTGCTGTGCTGAAATGAGGGGAGATGTGCACTGTCCATCCTGCCATAGTTAATGGGCAGAAAGTTGGTTCTGTGGATGTTTGCTTGGAGAGGCGCAGTGGTACTGTGGTATTACCTGGGTAGGTGCAGACTCCCTTGGGGAAGGGTGAAGGAATTGGGGCTGGGGCATAGGAGGGCTGAAGCTGGCAGGACAGGAGGGAGAAGCAGGTGAAATAAGTAGATGGAAAGTGAAGGAAACTGATTATATGAATCTTCCCTTGGGAGCACTTCTCTCCCCTCCCTTCCCTCCCCCCAGCCTGTATACAGAAATAGCAAGTCTGAGAGCACACAGTAGGTAGCAACCCCCTCTGCACACTGCTGGCTCAGATATTATGGTGATGTGGGCCATGTGAGTACTGGCTAGAGCATATTGTGTGGGTCATGCTGGTGTAATTCAGCCTGCTAGCCAATTGCTGTAGGAGGAGTGAACAGGAGTCTCAGGAGAGAGACCTGTGAGAAGCTGCAGATGGGGCAGAATTAGCAGCTGTAGGTACAGCACTTAGCAAGCCCCATTCTGTGCAAGGGCTTGTTCGCATCTTTGGAGCTGAACGCTACAGATAATAGTGTAAGTACAAGCAAATAGAAGTTAACTACTGAGCAGAGTCAGAGAAGGCAGCAGCACTGCTGCAGTGACGAGAACCTAGAAGATCATTGGAAAGGAGTAGATAGGTGAAGGGGCTCGCTCTTTTGCAGGCCTGGACTTGCGCAGACAGAGCCCGGGATGTCTCCTTCCAGCACTGGCGTCAAATCTTGAGGACATAGTAGGTAGTCCCAAGACACCTGAGGTAGTTGGGAGTCTGTTCCCCCAGTCACCCCAAGAGATTGGGGAGCTATAGGTAGGGCTGCTGTCCTACTCACCTTCTGAGTGAATGATGGTTCACAGTTCCTCTGTTTGATGTGTCGGGATGATGGGCATGTAGCTTTATGCTTCCAAAGACTGATTGTACTGTAGCCTGGCTCAGAGTTCTGACTTTGCAGGGCCCTATTCTTGGGACAATCTCCTTCTTTGAGCATCCTCTGGCCTCCAAATCCCTACTTAAAGCCACTGTTTCCAGGGATGCTGCCTGGCCTACCTGTTTCACGCCCTCCTCTACTTGGGCTGTTCTGTGGTTTGCCTGCTTTAGTCTCTGTGATCCTAGCCTTTTAATGGGGGAGAATCTGGTCTTACTCTGTGAAACACCATGGAAATCACAGCGTTCGTGTTTTTTTAATCAGGACAAACTGAGAAAATGAGTTTGAGGAGATGCTTCCTGAGAACCAATTCCTGAAGGAGACAGGTGCTTGCAGAGCAGCAGATGGGCTAAAGCTATGCAGGGGGCATGGGATACTCTCCGCCATGTATGTGGGGTGCCAAGAATGCACACAGTGCTGTGGTTGGTTGAGGACTTTCAGAAGCTAATAGAGGGTGCAAAGATGTGTGTTTTAAAGGACTTAGCAAAGGTAATCTGAGAGACTGCAGGCAGGTTGATTACAATGGCTGATTGAGAGCAGAGCATAAGGGAGCACTGCAGGGTAACATACCCTAGGAGCCCTAGATTTTTGAAGGAGACCTCCATGGGCTGCAAGAGGTGGCACGGGGAACTGGACTGAGTTGGAAGATAAAGCAGAAGTCTTGGTCTTTGTCCCTGTACTGTGGATTTGGGGTCTGTGAATGGTACATGTCAGGAATGGGGAGGCTTGAAGGCGAATGGGTAAGGCCCAGTGATTGGCCTTGCCAAGGGAGGGGTGGCAGGTCAGCAGTAAAGTTCCTTTGTGGGTGGAGTGCACAGGATTGAGAAGCTGGTCGCCCCTGTGTTTCGTGAAGTGGGGAGGGGAAGCTTGAAGAGCACAGATCTCCAGCTAGTCCATGTGAGCACGGTGTAGGTGCAGGATTGAAACACAAGGAAAAGCTCTAACTTCACACCCCCTCCCTGACTCCTCCTTACACTTAAGGATGGCAAGGCCAGTCTGTGCAGGTGAGCAGTAGAAATCTGTGCTCACATCTGATTCAGGTTTGCTCTCCTGAGGCCTGGGAGAGTAGTGAGGTCTGTGCCTTTTCCAACAATGTCCTTGAGAGCATTGCACTCCTAAAAAGGCCCCAAAGATGTATATCTAGCCTGTATGGGAGCCCACACATCACAGCCTTTGCAGAAGGGGGGAAGATGCTTCTCAAAGAGCACTCAGTCCTGTCCCTGCTTGGTGTATGGCAGTTGTGCCCCCATGTGAGGAAAGTAGCAGTGCTAAGTGCCTATTAAAATGATGTGGAGTGAAGGCTGGGCTCTGTGAAAGCCAAGCTAACCCCTGAGGCAGCATGGCATATTCCTTTCTTGGAACCACAGGTGCAGGCAGATCGTATCTTCTAGCTGCACGGGCAATGAGAACTGGATAGTTACACAGACAAGGAGGCAGATGGATGGCTTCTGTGGGAATGATGACTAGGATGTCAGCTTTGTGCATTTTTTGTGGTGGGAATCTCAAACCCAATAAAAATGCACAGTAATAATGCTCAGCTCGTCTCACCTAGTGATGGCAAAGCACTTTACAAAGGAGAGTCAGTGTTGTCCCCTTTGCAGATGGGGAAACTGAGCCTCAGAAGTGAAGTGTCTTATCCCAGGTAAGAGTGTCCCAGCACAGCTGGGAATAGCACTCACATCCATCTGACTGCAAGTCCACTGGACTGTGCTGTAAGGTCTGAGACCTTTTTCTGCAGTAAAAAGCAGCCAGATGGAAAGACAGCCGCCGTGTGCTAAGTAGCAGAGAGTCACCCTCACATTCTCTCTAAATTATATTAAAACAATGTACTGTCAGGCTGTTAAGGAGGTGCTCCTTTCCAAACAGAACCCACTGCCACCACATAAAGAAACAGAGCTTAAGATGTTTAGAGAACTCTTGTTTGATGGCATTCTGTCTGGCAAGGAACCGCATATCAACAGTTGTGGTTGTGAAATCCCCACTACTTTGTGGTGTCTTTATGGTCCCCACTTCTGTTGTTTATCTGTAGGATCTCTGGTTCTGTGATTGTTTCATAACTAATCTTGCAAGATTTAATTCAGCTAAGGTGCTGGGGTCTGATTGGTTAGAGAATTATTTTGTAATGGGCTAGGATTGGTGAAAAATACTGTAGTTTACAATGATTGGTTATGGTACAGCTAAGCAGGACTCAAGTTTCACTATATAAACTAGAGTCCAAAAAAGTTCTTTGGAACCAACTCAAGGAGACAGCCCCAAGATCAGAGCTGCCAGACCTCAACACCATGCCAACCACATGGTGCAGAATACTGGAGTCAAGGACAACCTAATCCTGAGTGGCCACCAAGAAAAGCTTGTCTGCCTTATGGGGAGTGGTGCACATTGTATGCTTACTTAGCGTGTATATTCTGTTTTGGTAACTGATAAATAGAGGTTAAGGGTATTACTGTGTGTGGCTCTTTCACTGGTAAAAGGCCCCACAAACCCGCAGAAGATTATGCCCTGAGCCTTAGGAACTGGGTAAGGGTGTAGGTGCCTTTTGCCTAGAGCCCTAAGAACTGGGAAAGGGTTGGATAATTTAGGCACCCCTGTTCCTAGGATCTCAAGGTGTAATCCAGTTAAAGTTGGGATGCCCTAGAATGTGCAGGTAACCATGCTTTCTTGAGAAAATGACCTGCTCTTAGAGCAACCCCAGTGCTTGCAGAGCATCCTGCTGAGTTGGATGGAGACAGGCTGTCCTACCTTATCTTGGAAGCTGTTTTCTTTTTTTAAAGAGTAAAACCCTAGCACTTCTGGCTGCAGTGAAAAAAAACTTTATGAATGTGACTGGAGTGTAACTGATGATGCCCACAGCCTGAAACAGCTAGGCCTGAGCTGCCCCTTTTACCTTGCTTGATAACTCAAAAGCCTAACAATGTGAGTCAAAGCATGAGGAACGTGAGGGGTGAGTAGGCTAGCTTGTTGCATTGCTTTGATCCCTCGCTTTAGTGAGTTGGCATCTTGTTCTGAACTGCAGGGGTATTTTCTGACCTTTCTGTCTTGCTTCTCTTTTACCATATTGTCTTGCTGCCTGAAAACTCCTGTTCCCTGAACCTCTGGAAGGAACTCTATTGAATTCAGTCACATTCCATCTTAGTCTGAGCCTGCATGTCACCTTTGGGCTTTCTGCCCTCTGCCACAGCCCCTTGAGTCTTAATGGGTGTCTCTTGCAGTCATTCCCTGTGGCTTTCTCTCTAGGGACCTGCTCAGGGTGATGAGGGCTAGTGTCCAGGGCAGGTCTTCCCCTGAGGTGAGGGACCTGGGGCTGAGCTCACTGAGGGAATTGCCTTAGCTCGTGTTGATGAGCTGCCATCTCTAACACTTCTCCACATCCCAGATGAGTTCCTCAGGGATCACCTTCCTTGTTAGTGGCTGTTGGAGGTCAGCTGTCTCAGGTCAGTACAGGTAGACACAGATTCCTGGTATGTCTGGGAGGTGGGGGATGTGGTTGGATCTTTACTGTGTGCCCAGACGCTGTCTGGTGTAGAGCTGGAAGGAACCTGGGTTTAGTCCAGCCCCCAGTGGTGAAGCTGTAACCTGACCTGAGTAATTACCCTCATGGAGTTGCACTGTCTGATACTAGTCTCCTGTGTACACTGCATCTTGCACAGTGTTGCTTGAGGCTCGTTTTATAGCTCAAATATAACGATTCATCGCTGATTAGATAGGATTGATGGTTGGTTTCTTTTTCCTGTTGCCTTTTTGCATAAATGACAGGTGATACAGCTGGAAACAGCCTGCTGATTCATCCTGGGCCCTTATAAAATCTCTTGCATGTTTGCAAAGTCGAGGTGACTTGCTAAAGACAAGTCATCTGTTCCATCTTGGAATACATGGTTTGAACTGAGGATTCTTGGTTCCTGGCATGGATTCCACATAGGGAAGGGCAAACATGTCTGCTGAGTGGTCTTTTCAGGACTTTGCTCCTGTTCTGCTCAGTAATTCCAGTACTGCGTTGCAATCCACTCAAAAATGGTTGAGTTCCGGCTGCTCTTTCAATCCGGTGCTGAAAGAGAAGCCATATGGCCAAGGTGGTGTATGACTTGCTTTCTTGCCAAAAAAGTCAATTCTAACAGGTCCGAGCATGTAGTATGTGATGTGTTTCAGCAACTTCTAGCCACCTTGTCAGGTTTTGCTTTTTGCTAAGTACAGACATGAACAGTCAGGGCAGACAGACTACTAATGTCTAGCAACAGGTTAAGTGGCACTTCTCCCTGGGAGAGGCCATCTGGGATCTTGAAAACAATTAAATGCAAATTCTGGCTAGCCTTCTGGTGCTGAACTCACTAAATGTGTGAAATCAGCAACTTGGGGCAGGAACTTAATTTGTCTTTAAAGCTCTGTGCATAGGAATATATAGAAAAGCTTTAGGAATGATGGTAGTTAGTTTGCACCTCAGATGGGACCCTCATTTTGAGCCAGATTGTGGGTGGCTACAGCTGCTGTGTAAACATGTTTCAGAGGGGTAGCTGTGTTCATCTGTATCAGCAAAAACAAGGAGTCCTCCTTGTGGCACCTTAGAAACTAACTCATTGATTTGGGCATAAGCTTTCGTGGGCTAAAACCCACTTCATCTGATTATGCCCAGATAAATTTGTTAATCTCTAAGGTGCCACAAGGACTCCTGGTTGTTTTTGTGTAAACATGGAAAGCCTGGTGACTGGAGATACCTCTGCCTTCCCATGGTGTCAGTTTGTAAATGCACCATTTGACTTGTTTTACAATGTGGGTTTCCTGTGCCTCTTTGCTAGCTTCCCCTCCCTTCTACATATGCCCCTTTGTGCCCATATCTTGCTTTCATGGCTTTCTTTCCCATCATGCTCTTGGCAGTCTGAGCCTGCTGAACATTTTAGCTGAGGGGTGGCCAACCTGTGGCTCTGGAGCCACATGCGGCTCTTCAGAAGTTAATATGCGGCTGGAGCTACAGATGCCAACTTTCCAGTGTGCTGGGGGTGCTCACTGCTCAACCCTTGGCTCTGCCACTGGCCCTTCCCCCACTCTATCCCTTCCCACCCCCTCCACTGAGCCTGCCATGCCCTTGCTCCTCCCTCTCCCTCCAGAGCCTCCTGCATGCCATGAAACAGCTGATTGTGGGGAGGGTGCTGATTGGAGGGGCTGCTGATGGGCTGAAGACACTGGGGGGGGGGGGGGGGGGCTGCTGATGTATTACTGTGGCTCTTTGACAATGTATGTTAAATTCTGGCTGCTCAGGCTCAGGTTGGCACCCCTATTTTAGCTCTTTGCCTGACTGATAGTTGACCTCGTGCCTGGGTTATAAAGTCAGATGTGTGCATGCTGAGTGTATGGGTGACTAGTGGGTGTGAGACAGTGGTATGGATTTTATTGCATGCTATGTGAAAAGACAAACCTTGCTATCTCCAGTGCTGGTGAAAAGTTAAACTGCTGCCCTAGCAGAGGCTGTGTAGTCTGAGCTGTCAGGTCCAATTTGCCCCAGTCCCATAAAATCTCTGGGTGAGGGCCCCAGCTGTAATGTAGGAATGCCCAGGGCGGGATCAAAGGCTCACTTTGTGCTGCACTGATCCTGGGCCAGTCCCTAGTGTAAGTTAGAGGAACCTAAAAGTTAAGTTGATAGCAGCTGCTGACAATTCCAAGGGACCAGTGTCACAGCAGGGGGAGTCTGGTGGCACCTACGCTGGCAGCTGGAGGTGCTTCTCTGGCTGCCCTTTGTGCTGGAATGACCCTCCTATGACCAGATATGCCAGCTTTTGGGGAGCTGGGCCATCTGGACCTCTTACTGAAATTCCCCAGAACCATCAGATTCAAGACTTCACCTGCTAACAGCAGCTGCCTCTTCCTCTCATCAGAGAACCCTAATAATTTCCCAGAACACTTAGGTGTTGTTGGTAATTGGATAAAACAGTTAACAGCATCTGACTTTCCTTGTGCCCTGTAAATTAAAGATTAAAGGTAATTACAACTATGAAACCTCAGAGTCCTTAATTGTTGAGCATTGAGGTCTTTGTAACAGGATTGATCTGTTTGTATAATTTACTTTCAGGCTTAAAGTGAAACTCATTTTCCAGTAGTTTGTAGTGTGAATTTTTCATTTATATGATCTACTGTATGACAGATAACAAATTGCATGTAGCAATGCCTGGTGCCATGTGCAATCCAAATGATCTCCAGGTAGGAATGTTTGGGACCAGTTATCTGGTGTGTACCATCTATTTGCTGTTCAGCTGGGCACAGTGATATGCTCCTGAACACAGGAGGCAGCATTCTCCAGTGCAGGGAAACATGCCACGGTTTCCCTGGTACCTTGTATATAATGCTGAAAGCTGAACTGAGCCCTCAGTCAGAGTGGAATGAGGACTCAGTTCCAGTAAATCAGTTACATTGCATCAGTTTTTTTTCCTAGATCCCAAAAGCCCTTAGCAAAGGATCATTGCAACCATGTCTGGGGTGGAACAAGCTGTTTAACAGAGCACAGCAGCCCTTCACCTCTCTTTAGGTTAGGAAGTAAGGAATGTTGTCTCCAGTTTAAGCCACGGTGGGAATTTTATGGAAGCAGGAAGTGATCAGCTTGAAACATGACTCGGGGCATTGTGGCTTTTAATAGCATCCATCACCATGGTAGCTAGCTAATAACCTTTAGAAAATGGGAAATGTGTGACCCCCAGAATCCCAGCTAATCCCTGACTGTGCTGGCAGGGGGCCAAACTTTGGTCTCCAGCTGACGAAGTGGTCATTTACCCACGAAAGCTTAAGCTCCAATATATCTGTTAGTCTTTAAGGTGCCACAGGACTTTGTTGCTTTTTACAGATCCAGACTAACACGGCTACCCCTCTGATACTTTCCTGTGCAGAGACAGTAGTGTGATAAATGGGTGGGTCACAGTCTTGGGGAGAATTGGGTTGAGACTAACTAGACCAGAACTGCGGAAAGCCTTTTATTTGCTGTCCACGCTGGTCAGATTGTTCTTGTTACGTAATTTATGGCGCTGGCAACATTTCCCAACAGTGTGTGTGAGAGGGAGGGTTTCTTTTCCATTGGCCTTGTTGGCCATTCTTTTTCCCCTCTCCTCCTTTCACTGGTGGATCCCCCAACACATTCCTGTTTTGAGTGGCTTATTAATCTGAAAATGTGTAACAACTATCAGCTTCAACAGTCCATCAACGCCAAGTGCTCAGGACCCTGGTTTTAATTCTCCCACTAGCACCACTGAGTGGAGAGTGTCCAGATTACAGCACATGGGAGCTAGGACAGTAATTGCCTCCCTTGTAGAAACTACCACTATTTGGGGGGGATCTGGCTGCAGCCGAGGGCTTCATCTTGAAGTGTGTTTGAGATGTAATGTTCTGCCATTAGTCCTGAGCAGTTGCAGCCTTAGCTTGAGTGAGGAACCAGTGCAGTCCTGCAGCACACTTGAAACACCTGGCCCTATCTGTGCTGCAGGGCAAACTCCTCCCCCGTCACCTGACAGTCAGGTCAGTGTAGCAGAGCCCTAGCCTTACTAGTGCATTGGTTTCAAATCACTGTGCAGGAGCGGGGTCAGGGCGCATGGCAAGTGTGTATTTGGAGCTAAACACCTGTAGGCTAAGTTCCTTCTAAGCCCTGTGCAGGGGCTCAGAGCTGCGGTGGGGAGAGATGCCTCTCCCCCAGCGTGGATCTGCTGCGGTGGGGTGAGGTGCCTCTCTCCACTGGCCCTGGCCTGGACCTGCTGCGGCCTATGGAGAGTTGCCTCTCCCCAGCCAAGGTGCTGCTGTGGAAGTCCTCTCTCTACCTGCCATAGGCCCTGGCACCCTGCACCCCAAACCCCTCATCCCTGGCCCTACCCCAGAGCTGCACCCCCCCAGCTGGAGCCCTCACCCCCTGCACCCCAACCCTCTGCCCCAGTCCTGAGCCCCCTCCCACACTCCAAACCCCTCAGCCCCACCCCCACCACATGAAGTTTGTTGTGTGACAACTCCATATTGGTGTGCACACAAAATTCATTCCGTATATGCGTGGGGGAAATTAGAGGGAACACTACCCATAGGAGGCTGGATTCTTACTGCAGTTATAAATAAGGGTGGCTTATCTTCCCTTTTCCTGTGTGGGAGAGGGGGTGGTTTTTATAATCCAGGTGGAGACACGCTCTAGGCGTATTCTGGAATGAACTCTTGAATCCCAACAGAATCTTATAGGAGCCTTTTGTGGGGGGTGGCACTGCATCTGCAGCTGTGTTGCTGTTACTCCAGCTCCCATCTGGAGTTATGGGTGGGGACAGCTTTCCATCCTGCTACTAGAGGCCAAATGGCTCCCCTCACCAGCCTGGCAGTGATGAGGGGTGGGGGTGGGGTTAAGCATGCATCCAGGTGTTGGGTAGTATTTGTGTAATATGGGACCATGCATGCTGAGGACTGAGTTGGGGACTCCAGCTGGGCGCCTCGCCTGCTAAGGCTGCACTTGCTGCAGAGATCATGTCCACTGCTGAGGGGGGAGAGAAGGGGAAT
The DNA here is from genome assembly GCF_003597395.2 of Chelonoidis abingdonii. NCBI lineage: Eukaryota > Metazoa > Chordata > Testudines > Testudinidae > Chelonoidis > Chelonoidis abingdonii. Next base: position 11,429,692 of record NC_133769.1, on the reverse strand, counting down.
CATCATTTGTGGCTAAAGGACAGCACCCATCCTCGATTGGGTCAGAACAAGGTGATGGATGGATAAGCGCCTGAACTCCAGGGAGGAGAAACTGAAGTTGCTTCTGAAAATGCCTGTTTTTGGATGGCAGCCCTTTCAGGTGATGTCCTGATGACCTTGCTGATGACAGCAGGGTCCTGGCCAGGAGCATAACTAGAGGGGGTGTGGAGGTTGCCCACATCTTCTGCTTTAGAGAGAGGCTGTGTGAGGGTGGGGACACAGGACTTGATGGATGAATGCTCTGGCTGTGGTGAGTGATGCTCGGGGGGAGGGGAATATGTCCCTCTGAGACAGGAGTATCCCGCCCCACCATAGCTGCTGCCTCCTTTCTGCTGGGTCTGACGCAGCCCAGAGGAGTATGTGCTGACCGATCCAAGCAACTGCATTCTCTGCACATCTTGCACCATAGACGCACTCCTACCCCGGACCCTAACTATAGCATTGAAGGGTTCATGCTGCCTGTCTGTGCTCCAGCATTGGAGAGCGTGCATTCTCCACCAGAGAACGTCTCCACTACCTGTCTGGGCTCGATCTGCTCTGTTTGCTGCCAAACAGCCCTCCTCCTTACAGACTCAGTGCAGTCCCATGCGAAGAAGCATGGCTGTGTAGGCCAGTGTACATCCAGCTTGCCTAGAGGGAGGGGAGAGCTCACCTGTTAGATTAGGTCTCTGCTCTCTTGGCAGCCTGCCTGGTGACTGTAGTCTCCCATTAGCCAGGAGACTGGCCTGGAGTTTGCTTTTTGCATTTGTATTCAAGGCAATTGGGGAAAGGCAAAGAGCAGTCTGAAAACAAGGTGAAAAGCATCCAGTTATTACATTGGTTCAGGGCACTGGATGTTCTGTGAATGGAATATTTGGGCTGTAATTCGTCCGAACATGGCAGCTGTCCTCCTCAGTGCTGTGGCATGCTCTGAGAACAGGACTGTCTCTTGTAGAGCTCAGTAGATCTGGTTTATGGGTGCCTGGATGGCAAAGGAATTTTCTCTGAACTATAGGTATAAAAAATTCTCCATTTACTAGCCAGAGAGCTGACTTAACAGGCAAGGCTGCTCCATCACCTCACCTGACTAGGTAGTTGTATTCCTGCACACGCTTCTTGGCCTCGTTGTCCTCTCTGGGCTCTTGGGAGACATCACTCCTCTTTCCCCCTGTAGGGGTGCTGGCAGTTTTGCCTTCCTAATGTTCGGTACATCTTGTGGGCAGTTGGCTCCCAGACTGCATGTACGTGCATCAGCAGATCAGCGTGCTCCTGAGAATCAGTGAGACCAGGCTGCTTCCTGTGATCCCTCTATTCGCCATTCATAACTGGTTCCAGTAACTGATTAGTGGTTTAAAGAACATGTCTTAAGAACTTATTCAGCTTGAGATTCCTGTGTATTTTATCCAGCACAGGACATTGTTAATGCCACATGATGGTTGAGAAATTACAGCTATACCATGCAGTTCAGAGTCATGGAGTCTGCAGCAACCATAGTGTCAACCCTTTGCCCATCTGTAAGCATTTACCAGGAGGTGACACTCCTGATTCTTCTGCATTTAGTTCTCCCCTGATGTTGCGCTAATGTGTGTTGTACAGAGTTCCACAGGATTCTAGAAAGTGGCAGTGAATCTGACCAGAGCCTTGGCAAAGCAGGAAGCAGTGACAGAGGCACTAGAAGTGCATGCAGACTAGAGAAGGCAGCATTGCATTGGATCACAAATGTGGGCTAAAATGTATCTTTCAGAATGAAATCTTAGTTCCTGCAGAAACTGATGGCTTAGGCATCCCACTTGGTAGGAGAAGGAATGAATTTTTCAAGCCAGGTTCCATGGTGTCCAAAAAGTTTCCCTGTGGCCTGATGTGCAGGTCCCCCTCCTTGGCTCTGCTGCACCCCTTGTTATTGCAGCTGGATGGGGGCTGTGCTTGTTGAGGGTATAGGAGTCAGCTGAGCAGAAAGTACAGCACAGGCAGGTGACCAGTTATTCTGAGGAGGGAGATAACTGAGGCCAGCAGTCTTGGGTCTGAAGGTCAAGTTTGTGTTGGTGCTGGAGGATCCCACGCAGCCGAAATGATGAAAGCTGTCCCAAGTGCACAGCCAGCTGAGAAGGCACTGGCTCTGGGCAGACAAATTATAGTAACATTTCCAGCACTCTACGGTCCTGGATCCAGTTAGCAGAGGGGTACACCTGGCACCAACAAAATGTCCTGCTGGTACTGAAGCTTTTCATGCACAGTATTTGCATCCTCCTCCATGTGCCCATTCAGTTTGCTTTGCTAGTGCTTTTCCGTCGAGCTGTGGCTTGCAGAGTATTGAGGCCACTCAGTAACATAGGCTGTGGATGCTCTATTCCTGGATTAGCTGCTTGGGTGAAATGATCCTTCCATACACCCCTGGCCTAGTTGGTCTCTACTCTCAGCTGTAGAAGCAAGGAGAACCCCAGTCAAAGCTAAAGGCTATGTGGAGTGGCTCCTCTGGCAGTGCTCTAGTCTAGATGCTGCACCAATCCTGTCCCTGTGTGAGGAGCAGAATGCTAGTTAATTGCCCGTTGCTGAGCATGCTTATCTCTCAGCTACTCCTTCTTTCTCTGTTGGCAGGTTTCTCCTGGGATTTTTTCTGTACTGAGAATTAAACTGTAGATTAAGCAGCAGATTGCATGTATCAATCAATTTGTGGGTCATTCCTTGGTGAGCCTTCTCGTGGGGTCCAAGCAGGACTAGATGCAGCTCCCTTTGAAGTCTGGAAATGTCTTTCCAGCCTGGCTATTGCATGGAAATCCAATCCCCCAGGTAGCACTGCATCATGGGACAGGCAAGATGAATGGGTGGTTCTTCATACCAGATATTCAGGGACCTCTGGTATCACACAAACTTTGCTTCTTGGTCATCCATCAGCCAGGGTGGCTTGACCTGGGCTCTTTGGGGTGTGCTCAGGGATGCTCCCTCCCCTTGGGGCTAATCATGCTACCTCCCCACAAACCCAAAATCTAGGGAATCCAGGCCCCAAGTCTAATGAGGTGGTCAGCAGTCCTTCCCAGCAGGCCCTGCTCAGTGAGCAAAACTCTCTGAAGTGCTGGGTTTGCTCTCCTTACCAGCTGTGCGTGTTCTTCTGAATATTCCTGGTGAAAGATTAGTGTTCAATGGCAGTGTGGCTGCCAGTGCCTTCCCTCTGTGTTGCCCCTCACATCTGCTTCGGAAGCTTTGGGCTGTTTAAATGTTTGTTTTGCTACATCCATCCTGCATGTTGGCCCCACATGTGGTGATGGCACTGCTCTTGCAATTGGCCTGCAGTGAAGCCTGTTGTATTTGGGTTACGGCGGCACCAAGAACAAACACATGGCAGATGTGAGTCATGTTTAATGCATGACGGGATGGTGCTCAGATAGGGTGGTGAAGTGTGGTAAAAGAACTGATCTAAGATAGGATAGAGGCCCCAGCTGAGATCGGGGCCTGTTGTGTTCAGCCCTGTGCAAATATTTAGTAACTGTATTCTTAGGAGCAGGGACTATCGCCACAAAATAACAGGGGTGTGGGGAGCGAAGGCAGGGAGCAGTGAAGTAACTCACCCAGGGTCACCCAGCAGGGCAGTGGCAGAGCTGGAGACAGAGCTCAGCTTTCCTCAGCCCCACAAGGCTGCGCTGCTTCTCCTGTGTGTAACTGCCAAGGGAGACACATGTCTCAGCCAATCTCCAGGGGAAGAGCCTGGACATCATTCATTACAACTTCTCTTCTCTAGGTAGGAGGACTTGTCTGGCTGCGGCGAATGAGTGCTCTAGCACGTGCTGGGGGTTGTTTCTTGAGGGAGTGGTCTTGGGGAGAACTAGCCAACTGAGACTGTTAGACCTTGCTGTGCCAAGCCCAGCGTGGATTCTCTAAGTGGGATTGGCTGCAAGGGCTCAGTCCTGATGCTCCAGGGCCTTGGCTGTAAGTGGGAAGATTCTCCCATTAGCAGCGCCCCACCTTGCTAACGTGTTCAGGGGCAGCTCCTGTTGGTGTGGACTTACTCAGTGCATTGGAATAAGCCTCTTCCCTTCCCTGGAGAGCCAACTGTTTCAGATGAAATAGATCACCAACAGGAACAGATCTTGGATAGGGTTGCCAGCTTTCTACTGCTACAAAACTGAATACCCCTGTCCTGACCCACTCACTTCATCCTCTTCCTCTCTCTGTCGCTCGCTCTTCCCGCACACACTCACTCATTTTCACAGGGCTGGCTCAGGGGGCTGGGGTGCAGGAGGGGGCGAGGGCTCCGGCTGGATGGTGAGTTCTGGGAATGGGCCAGAGATAAGGGGCTTGGGGTGCAGGAGGGGACTCCAGGCTGGGGGTGGAGCAGAGGGGTTCGGAATATGGGAGGGGGCTCTGGGCTGAGGCAGGGGGTTGGGGTGCAGGAGGGGGTACAGGCCCTGGGCTGGGATTGTGGATTCTGGGGTGGGGCAAGAAATGAGGGCTTCAGCTGGGGAAGGGGGTTGTGGTGAGGGCTTCAGCTGGGGGTGAAGACTTTTGGGTGCAGCTGGGGATGAGGGATTTGTGGTGAAAGAGGGGGCTCTGGGCTGGGGCTGACAGGTTCAGAGTGCAGGAAGGGGATCAGGGCTGGGGGTTGGGGCAGAGGGGTGGAGGGCGTGAGGATTCTCGGTGGTGGTTCAGGCTCTGGGGTGGGGCTGGGGATGAGGAGTTTGGGGTGTTAGGAGGGTTCTCAGGGCTGGGGTTGAGGGATTTGGTGCATGGGGGTGGGATCAGGGCTGGGGCAGGGGGTGGGTCAGTGGTGCAGGGTCTGGGCAGCACTTACCTCGAGCTCCTGGAAGCACTGCCATGTCCTTCTGACTCCTACGCGGCGGTGTGGCCAGGCGGCTCGGTGTGCTGCCCCATCTGCATGCGTCACCCTCACAGCTCCCATTGGCTGTGGCTTCCAGCCAATGGGAGCTGCAGAGCCAGTGCTTGCAGTGGGGCAGCATGCCCCCGGCTGCCCCTATGCATAGGAGCTGGAGGGGAGACATGTTTCTGCTTCCAGGAGCTGCGCGGAGCCACACCAGGCAGGGAACTTGCCTTAGCCCCGCTGCGCTGCTGACCAGACTTAACGAAAAACCAGACACCTGACAAAACCTAACCTTGAGTGAGGCATGGCGTGAGCTTAGTAGTGAGAGGGCATGAAGGGCTGCTGGAAGTGGGGTGTGAAGAAGAGGGAGCTGGGTGCATTGTGTGATGGTGCTGCCTGTGGGAGCCAGCTGAGGTCACTCAATCAGGGTGAACTGCAAACAAAACAGGGCAGATAAATCCTGAATGCTGGTGGTTATTCCAATACTTAGATTTACCAACCAGCACAAAACAGCTTCTGTAGCACCTCACTGGTTACTTAGAAGTTTGAACCACGCAGTTCGCTTAAAGTACCCAGCCTCAGGCCTCCATCCAGACACACCTATCAGATATGATTCCTGCAAATCTTACTTCATCATGTAACAGAAAAGGTTCTTCCAGCCCCAAAGGATCAGCCACATACGCAGGTCCAATTATAACTTAGATCTTACCCAGAATACACATCACAGCCAATCCTTATTAACTAAGCTAAAAATTGTTAGAAAAGAGAGAGTTGGTTAAAAGATCAATATACAGACAGACTTGAATTCAATTCTTGAGGTTCAGATACACAGCGGAGGTGAGCTTGTAGTTGCCAAAAGTCCTTTTAGAAATAGTCCATAGGTTATAGTCCAATGTCTGTACTCAGGGTGGCTCCAGTCAATGACTGGGGATCTCAATTGTTGTGGCTTAAGGTTTCCCCCTCTTGAAATCCAAAGCAGATCTGAGATGAAGCAGGATCGTGTCCGAGGCTTCTTATACGTTTCCAGCAGCCTTTCGGCCTGAGAAAACAGACTTAACTCCTTCTCCCAAACATCCTGGCAATTAGCACAGAGTAATTTATCCATTAAACAGTTCAGATACTGGTTACCACACCCTTCAAAGAGACACACAGACAATAACACTATTTCACTTGAGTATCATCTTAAATGCTAATATTCCTTTTTTGGTCTTTGAATTAGAACTATAGCAATAGACAAGACTTGTTTGCTGACATCCCAAGACCTGAGCAAACCCCTCCCCTTCTACCTCTGACAATGCAGACTTGCATTTCAAAGCTCTGTTCATTTACATTTCTTGCTAACCAGTCCTTAAGGTTCACCCCTGGGTCAGGTCAGTCGGTGAGGTGAGTTAATTAACTCTTTCTGGCCCTGTCACCTTTCAATGAGATTATATTATACTCTTAATGTCCACATTGCTGTGGGGATTACAGGCATAAAGAGACTGCAAGGTGAAGTGCAAACCCTGCCTTGCCCTAGTTTGCACCTAGGGGTCAGCAGTGGTGCGACTGCACAGCTTGCTGGCCACCGTGCCCTGGGTGTAGGCAAGGCTTGCAAGTGCCACGTGTGAGTAACTTGATAGCTGGAGGCCCAGGGACTGAGCTCTGCCTAGCTCCACTTAAGCTCATTTCTCTGGCCCGCAGAAAGCTCCAGTTGCAAACAAACCTTAGGTGCTGGGGTGCTCACTACTGCTGGCTGTGGTGAGAACGTCTTACGCAGTGCCTTGCTGGGGAATGGGCAGGAAGTCCTGTTAATGTCACACCCTGGCAGTTTGAACCCACCAGCCTTGCTGCTCTGCATGTCTGCTTGCTCACTGCTGTAGATGCTTGGAGAGCAGCTCGCTACCTTCACTTCAAGCTGGCATTCGTGTTCTTATTCCTGAATCTGATCCATCTGCAGCTGGCTGACCTGGTGGCTCCAGTGAAGCTGGTCATACAATTTCTGGCTAAACCTCACTGCATCTCTGCTCACTGGCAGTGTTCTGGGTCTGGCAGCTAGGCCCTGGCCCACTCCTTTCTGTCATAGCGGGGCCAGCTACGTGCGGTCTAAGTGACGTGCCATGCTTTGCTCACTTCTCCTGCCTACTGGCATCTCTCCAGATGGGGCTGGCACCGTCTTGTGCAGCAGACACACTTCCTACTATCTGCACAGTGGCTGGAAGTGGGTGTAGCTGATTGTACTGTGGAGGCCTAGTGCTAGGATATACATGGAGCCCTGTAGCCCAGGGTCCCAGGGTGCTGTTCAACAGAGTAAAATCAAACTGCTGTCCCTTGGGGCTCAGGTACATTGTCCATTTTTGTGGACTTGAAAATCTAGTGTTGCAGCAAAAGTGCGAAGTTCTCTGAGAATTCCACAGGTGGATAAACTCCAGTGTCTGTCTCTCACTCAGTGAGGGTGGGTCTGAAGAGTTGGGCGTTGACAGAACTCGATCTGCCGCAGTTGGTGAGCTTTGAAGGGGTGCAGCCAGGAAAGGGTGTTGGAGGGAATGGAAGTTGGGGCCAGCAGTGGCTGTTGTGAAAACACCCCTATGCACATGGGGAAATTTTGAAGGTGCTGTTAGAAAGCGTGGAGAGTGATGCTTGAACATAATGTTGGGTGCCAGGAATACAGCCTAGATACAGGAACTGAGGGGGGTGAATTTGACAATCAAGGGCCCATTACAGTGGAAATGCAATGCCAGATCTGTAAGTGGGATCCCTTGGGCAGCCAGTGTTGGGAGCACAGGTCACTGTTAGCACAAGGCCCAAGGCAGGGAGTCAGGGATGGAGTGGAATAGAGTATCACACTTGATGCTTCTCCAAAGGTTTAACTTTACTGCTGGAGTGCTAATCTTCTCTGTCTCCCCGCAGGTCCTCTCAGGCTGCGCCATCATTGTCCGAGGGCAGCCCCGTGGGGGGCCTCCTCCTGAGAGGCAGATCAACCTCAGCAATATCCGTGCTGGAAACCTCGCCCGTCGGGCTGCTGCAGGACAGCCAGATGCCAAGGATACCCCTGATGAGGTAGGTGTCTCCTTGCTGGCCAAGGGGCTGGTGCATAAGGCTGGATTGCATTTAACTCCTCATGCTCAGAGCACCTAGTACTGTGGCCAGGAGCTTCATTTAGAATAAATCAGGGAGATAACCTAATGTGGTTGCCACCCAAATACTGCCTAGCCCTGGCAGATCGCCCAAAAGTAAACCTCAAGCCAGCAGTGATTTTTTTTGCACTGCTCAGTATAGCAAGTCCTCTGTCTTGGACCAGTGTAACTTGATCCATGAGGTGGTGCTCCTTGCTTGGGGGGGTCAGTGCAGACCCAATGCCAAGATGTGGCACTAGGGGGTGCTGTGCTGCAGAGAGTGGGCTGGAGTCTGATCCTAAAGCCCCAGGGCTCTGGTGCTCTCCCTTATGTGCTGACCTAATGCCCCATATGGTGGTAGGGGGCGCTATGAATTGGGGATCAGGCACAGAGTCCTGGACAGGTTCTTACTTGCAGCCTTGTTTTGCTTTTACATTTCTCTAGCTGAAGCAGAAGAGCACAGTTAATTGTCCTCATCTGGTGCTGTGTTGCCAGCTGGCTTGAGTGCCTGCTCAGAGGGTGCGGAAAGCGCCACCTATTGAAACCACAGGGCTTCTTCCTTCAACCTCTGGGCTATCTATCCAACTAGTGACCAGGCCAAGCCCTGCTTAGCCTCGTGGTCAAATGGGTCACACTGGAGACAGGGGAAGGGAAATGAGAATTCTCTGAGAGGGCGTGTGAAAAGACTAGTTCATAATCGCCCAGCCCAGAAGGTTTTACTCAACTCAGATCCCTCTTTAGCTAGACAGGCAGGTGGTGGTCTCCGTCTAAGTTCACTGGTTTAAAATGAACAGATTCTGTATTTGAGTAACCATGTAGTATAGCAGTGAGCTTCCCCTCCACTGCCCCAGTAAATCTTCCACGCTAACGTACAGCCTTGGCTGGGTATGGGGAATAGGTGCTGGCTCTGCAGCGCTCCACTGGAGAATAAATAGGACTCCAGCTGCCTTCTTTTGCCCCCCAGGATCACCAGCACAAAATATCTATAGACCTTACATAGACCTATGCTGAGAGAAGCACTGTCACACAATGCACCCAGCTCCCTCTTCTTCACACCCCAAAACCAGGCCTATTGCTGCCTCCTCCAAAGGGCAGGTATTAATGCAGCCCTTCCCCTTGCCCCCCCTTGTTCTGACTGCAGGCACTCAAACTGGCCAGGTTTGAGTGCAGGGCATTTTTTAGTGCTGAGTGAGGGAGCATAGAGACATGGTCAGGTCATGGTTGTATTATCCAAGGCTCTATGTTGCATTACATTCTCTCCTGAGATTGAGGGTCCTGTAACTCAAGGTTTTATGTAGTATTCTGGATACTGTTTCTCAGCTCTGGGTTCCCTCCAGTGTCGAACTGATACTGGTAGGATACAGTAGCCTAGTGTTTTGTAAGGAGTTTAGACAGTGGATATCTACTGGAGGATCTCACTGCAGATGAATTAGCAGGGTACTCTACGTGAGCAGTGTAACGCTCACTTTCAGGCCTGCATATTAATTGCAGGACATATTGGTGTCAGTGCCTGAACTTGGCAGAGCTCTGATCTTCCACTGGTGGAAGAGAGGGAAAGCAACTCCCCACACATCCTGCAGAACATGGTGTTCCTGTCTGAGGCTGGGTATCAGTGGCTATGTGATTGCAGATGGCACATCGATAGCGGGTGAAAGCTAGGGTGAAATTAGAACTTTTCAGTCCAGAGTGAGGTGCAGTGTTTTCAGTGTAATTGCTGGGTTCTGTTTGCAGTTCAGATGCTGATAAACTGTTAACCTGTGCAAGTTGCTTCACCTGTTACTGCTTGTTTGTTTGAAGAATGAATAAACTGTTTGGGAATTTGAGTCTGGACATTGTTGGGAAACACTGATTCATTCAAACCAAAACCCTTTGCAGGAAAGGGTCAATTTCAATGCATAGGAAAATTTTGAAAAACTTCAGAAGTTTCAAAATTTAGCTTTAATCAAAATGAAACATTACAGTTGACTTGATCAGAATTTCTTTTGGATGTTTGGCTTGCAAAGAATCTAGATTTTGACATCGTGTTCTGATTTGGGGATGGGAATTTCTTTTCAAATTCATGGGAAAAGAAAACAGTTTCCTGCCCAGCTCTAAAATCGAGGACTTTGTTTTTCCCTGCTATAATGCACCATCTTAGGGAACAATATTTGGCAGAGTGTCCTCATGTCCCATTTCAAAGCAAATGGGGAGGTGAGGCTGGGGATAATACTGAAAAATTAGCCCAGAACATCTTAGTGGTTAAGACACCTTCAGGGCCACATTTACTTAAGTAGGCACTGCAAGCCAATGCATATAATGAATGAAGGGCTATCCTAAACCAGTTTGAAGAGACATCTCACTTCTGACTTCTCGTCTTTCTGGTCCTGATGTGAGTTGTTCTCGGAAGATAGAGTTCTGACCAGAAAAGGGCCCAGACTGTATTCTTCCCTGGTAGGGGAGACATTCCTGAGAGTAGAGGAATCCCTGTGTGGATTCTCTGCTGTGTGCATATCAGACTGGAGGATCATGATGGTCCCTTCTGGTCTGAAATGCTGAGTATTTGCAGCAGTTGTATATCCGCATGTGTAAGGTCTGGATCTAAGCACTTTGTGTTGATTTGCAGGGAAGAAAACAAAGGTTCAGGGACTTGCTTTTGGGGTCATGTGACCAATCAGTTTCTCGGATGAGTAGCTGGTTGCTTCCATTAATGCAGGGATTCTTAGCGCACAATTTTTTGGTGGCCTCAGTGTGGCCACCAACTCTTGCTGGTGGCCGCTCTCACACTTTTTCCTAAAATACTTGATTAACTTTAGGAAAAACAAATAAATATGCCCATAGACACAGTTGAATCATTGTAATTTATTTGTTGCTAGCTAGTAAGTCTGTTGTGACAAGTTATATTAATAAATATACCAGTATCATTATTCACAGCAGACTTACTCAGCCCTGTCAACAAGCCTGGGGACAAATTAAGCCCCAGATGTGGGGGACTGGAGAGGCAGTGGGGGCCAGGGGCAATGCGGGTGGGTTGGGGGAGGCAGTGGAGGGCTGGAGTCCGAAGCAGTGTGGCCAGAGCCTGCCACCCCAGGGCTGAAACCTAAAGTCTGAACCTCATCGCCTGTGGGAAGGTGGGAAACTCACTGGCTGCCTGGTCCTTCAGCATTGTGCTCCAGGTGTCTCCACAGGGGGAGCAGTGCCCAGCCACAGCTGGGGGCCCCAGCAATCAACACCAAGGCAGTGTATCCAGGAGCAACAGGAAAGGGCTGCTTTTTTGTGGCTTCCCCCCTCAAAAAAAAAAGTCCAGGGGGCTGTGGCTGCATTGAGAAACGCTGCATTAATGGCTGTGGCATGTGCTGATTGCTCACTGAGTGGTAATAAACTTGCCCCATGTCCTCTTTTGGATAGATGTGGTGGAGTTAGAACTAAGCCAAAGCTGGGCCACCCTCCCTCCCTGTGTTAGGTGCAGTATAGAACTCCCTTAAACTGCAGGTCTGCTTGCAATGAGACTCTCCCTGAGGAGATGGGCTCCTGAACATCTTGCTTAACTGTATAAATGTCTGCTGGTTTATAAAATCACACCTGTCAATTCAGCTAATTATCGGTGTCTAGAACAGTGTTCTCCCCAGTCCGTTTTCTCTGCTTGCCTGACCCTGCAATCCCGTTGTAATGCTGAGTTTCTGCCCTTGCAGCCTTTCTGTGGCTGGAGTGTGGCTGGGGCATAGGACTGGGGCGGGGAGAGTAGAGCTCAGATCCCCTTGCTGAGGCAGTGTGTGCATACAAACTGCCGTAGAATGTTAGACAGGAAATAGCCATTAGCTCATCTAGACCCCGATCCCCAGGCCAGGGAAAGATTGCTCCTCGGTATGTTTGGTCCAACTTTAATTGTCTAGTGTTGAGGCTTCCACCTGTGCCTTGGGCAGGCAATTCCACAGCTGTATTCTTACTGTGAAGGTCTTCAGTCCATTTCCTCTGGCTGAATTTATGCAAGTGAGAGAATAGGGAGGAGCTGTCGCCAGGTCGAGGCTCTAGGCATGGTCTGTCTCAGCAGGGAAAGCAATCTGGACAGTATTCCTTGTTGCCTGGGGAGTGCTTGTGACCCTGACTACTCTGGAACAGATCAAGAGGACAGCAATAGTTTAAATGTTGCAAAGAGTCTTGTGACGCCGTATAGACTAACAGACATTTTGGAGCATGAGCTTTCGTGGGTAAATGTTGTCTTCTAACTGGGGCTGCTCCTGACCTGTCAGTGCTGGACAGACCTACTTTCCAGCAGATGCCTACCGATATCTTTCGCTTCCAAACCACCGAACTGCAGGTGGCCTCACTGGGGTCTCCTGCAGGAGCAGTGAAATGCTGTCTAGCCAAGAGAACACTTGGCTCCTACGTAGCTCTTTTCATCAGCAGGTCCCAGTATGAAGGGGTCAGTATCATTGACCTCATTTTACAGATGGGGAAACTGAGTAACTTGCCCAGGTTTACCCAGTAGGCCAGTGTTGAAGGTGAGACTAAGACCCATATCTCCTGAGTCCCAATCCAGTGATCTGTTTACTAGGCAACACTGCCTGCCTATGAGATCTCTATGCACTGTCCAGCAGTGGAAGGGGAACCCTTAGGGTCTGATGGTGCCCACTTTGACCTCCAGTGACCAAGTTTTCTGTTTCCCCCCAGCCGTGGGGATTTCCAGCTCGTGAGTTCCTGCGAAAGAAGCTCATTGGGAAGGAAGTGTGCTTCACTGTGGAGTACAAGACCCCACAAGGCCGGGAGTACGGCATGGTGTACCTTGGGAAAGGTGAGTAGTGGCTAGGGAGCTGCCAGACGCCCACAGGGCAAAGTGTGCCATGCAGGTAGAGGTGAAGTGATGTGCTGCTGCTCAGTCCCGGAGAGCCTGACACCCAGCTGTACATTGCTGTTCTTCCTTCTGTGGTATCTTCCATCATGCAGACTTCAGGCTGCCATTTATAGCATTGTCAGTAATACTAGGGAAATTCAGGTGCGGGTTCTCACTGGACCTCCAGGTACCCACTGGAGTTGGGTGCTGGGTTCCTATAGGGCGGTTTGCTTTGCTGGAGCTGCAGACTGTCATTGCTGAATGTGTTTGGGCTCCAGGCTGCGGCAGGTCTTCAAACCACAATTTTGAGGACTTCAATAACTCAGTCATGGGTTAGGGGTTGTTATAAAAGTGGATGGGTAGGGTTCTGTGACCTGCTTTGTGTAGGAGGTCAGACTAGATGATCATATTGGTCGCTTCTGACCTATGAGTCTGAGTCTGAGGTCGTGGTGCTAATTGAATTCCCTCAGATTTCCTGTTGCAGCCCTTATTGCCATTATAAATCTTGTGGCTTTAGTCAACTGGAGACAGTCAACAGGAAGGAGTTCTCATAGCTCCTATTTAGTTCATTAGCATCCTTGGACTGTTGTGTGTGGGGCAGTGCAGTGCAGTGATAATTGATGTTCATTGCCCGTGGAGCTGCTTGAGAACAGCGACTCAGAAGTGGGTTATCTGGCACTTCTGAAATGGGAGTAGCGCTTTGAATGCACCCATTGCCCTTTTTAGGCCATTGGTTTAGCTTTTGAATGTTCTAACTTATAGCTTCCTTCAGACAATGCTTCACTGAGCAGCTTTCAATGAGCTGCAATAGACAGCATGCTTAAAGGGAGTCTGTTAGGGTCATTCCTGCATGCAGAAAGGGGCAAAGTGACCTATGGAGCATGGAAGAAGAATCTGAGATGTAAAAGTGGCACAGCTGCCATAAATATCCAGGGGGGCTAGTTCCAGTGAGGAGGGTCTGGGGCTCAGGGAAGAGGAAGGCAAGTTGTGTGGTCTGAAGTTGAATGGTCACGGCATAAAATGTGTTCTAGTCAAGCTCATAAGTCCAGGCTCTTGTTTCTGTTCTGCTGATGGCTGAGAATTTAGTCTGTGCATCCTTGTCCTTTCATAATTCATAGATTATTAGAGTTGGAAGGGACCTTAGAAGATCATCTTGTCCAACCCCCTGCTCAAAGCAGGACCAATCCCCAAAAATGGCCCCCTCAAGGATTGACCTCACAACCCTGGGTTTAGCAGGCCAATGCTCAAACCACTGAGCTATCTGCAAATCTGTGTTCTTCCCACCTCCAGGAGTTTTTGAAAGAGTGGGGGCAAAGGTGGTCATATACACACACAGCTCCCAGCCTAATAGGGCCTTCATTCTGATGTCTGGGGGACTTTGGGTGCTTTCAAAGATTCCCAGGCCAGAAGGGACCACTCTGATCTTCTAATCTGATCTCCTATATAATGCAAGCCATAGCACTTCCTCACAAGAATTCTTAGAGCAGAGCTTTTAGTAAAACATACAGCCTTGTTTTTAAGAACAGCTAGTGATGGCAAATCCACCACAACCTTTAGTAAAAGGCTCCAGGGGTGGTTTACCCTTGCTCGGACTAAGCTTGGGGGAGGAAATTCAAGGAAAGTGTGGCTAGAGAGAAGAGTGCGAGGAAAGAGGCTATAAGGTGTTGAATGGAGAAGGAACAGACACAAACCAATAGAGAGACCGACCATGAAAACTATGACAAAAAATGGAGAGAAGCCAAGAATAAGTGCCTAACAAAAGTCAGACATGCATAGGAAGTCACCTTTTGCTTTTCATTCACTCAGTAGAGGGGATTGTCAGCAGGTCCCAATTAAAACCAGTGCACAAGCAGGGCACAGCTGATTTTTTCTTTTAAAATGATGGAAAGTCTGGGGGCATGAGTACTTCACACCATGACTCAGAGGCTTCCAATTCTTCAAATGATTGCTCAGGTGTATTCCACAGTAGGTGTGTGTGCTTGCCACGTGCACCAGTGTCGGAAGTTTTTCCCTTAGCAGTACCCATACTGGGGGAGCACCGCTGTGACCCTTGGAGTGGCACCTTTATATTGTGCTATAAGGGGAGCTACGCGCTCCCTCCCCCAGTTCCTTCTTGCAGGACAACTCTGACAGAGGGGAAGGAGGGCGGGATATGGAATAGACAGGAGCAACACATTTTGAAGAACGCCAGGTATACAGTACCACTCTGCCAAGTCCGGTATTGTCCCTAGTTTGGGAGACGATCACATAATGCAAAGTAAACGTGTGAACTGAGGCCCAAGTGGCCGCCCTACAGATGTCCTGGATAGGGACATGAGCTACGTAGGCCGTTGATGAGGCCTGAGCCCTCATTGAGTGTACCCTGATGATCGGCGGTGGGGGAACCCCTGCCAGATCATAGCATGTGCGTATGCATGAGGTGATACAGCGGGAAAGACGCTGGGTGGAGATTGGTTCCCCCTTCACATACTCAGCCGAGGCAACAAAAAGTTGCCAGGATTTCCAGAACGGCTTGTTCCGATCCAAATAAAAGGCCAGCACCCTACTCGCATTGAGCATGTGAAGGTGGCGCTCCTCCTCAGAGGAATGGGGCTTAGGGCAGAGCATGGGAAGAAAGATGTTCCATTCCATATGGAAGGCGGAGACCACCTTTGGGAGAAATGATGGGTGAGGGCGAAACTGGACTTTATCCCTATGGAAGACGGTATATGGGGGTTCAGAGGTCAGGGCTCTGAGTTCACCCGTTTTCTGATCTGCTCCAAGTTCTGCATGGTGTCCCTGGCCTCTGTTATCCCCTCCCTGGACCCGGGGGATTGGTATGCAGCCCTGGACCTTCAGTACTCATATGTTCACATCCATATTTTCAAGGGGCACAAGCGCTTCCTCCACTTCCTAGTGGGGTTAGACCACTACTACTTTGTGTTCCTCCCATTTGACCTATCCACAGTGCCCAGGGTTTTCACAAAGTGCATGGCTGTGGTAGTGGCCTACCTCAGATGGGAGGCAGTACAGATCTTTCCACACCTGAACGATTGCCTTCTCAAGGGCAACTCTCTCAGGTAAGGGCCCATGTGGAGTTGCTCCTGTCCACATGTGTCGATCTTGACCTAGTGATAAACGAGACCAAGTCAACACTAGTTCCAGTGCAGCGCATAGGGTTCATTGGGGCGCTGCTGGACTCCTCAAGGTCCACAGCCTCTCTCCCACTGAGCAGGTTCGAGTCCCTAAAAGACCTTATTGCCTCAGTCACGGCTTTCCCAGTGACAACAGCGAGAGCGTGCCTTCGGATCCTGGGGCACATGGCAGCATGCATGTATGTGGTCTGCCATGCCAGGCTCTGGATGAGGCCCCTCCATCTCTGACTAGCCTCCCCGTTCTCCCAGGCCTGGAAGGGCTAGACAAAGTTCTCATGGTACCATCACTGATACTTGCCTACCTACAATGGTGGTCTTACCTGAGCAATCTGCTGCAAAGGGTTCCTTTTTGGGAGACGACCCCGTCTTTAGATCTGGTATCTGACGCATCGACTTGAACGGGGGAGCTCACACAGGGAATATGCAAACCCAGGGGATGTGGACAACTGCAGACTTGTCCCTCCACATAAATGTCGAGCTCAGGGCGATACGGTTGGCATGTGTTGCCTTTAACATACACCTTAGCAGCAAAGTGGTCAGAATCCTGATGGACAACACTGCTGCAACAGGCACGGCGAGACTCATTCCTCGGCCCTCTGCTGGGAAGCCCTGAGCCTTTGGGAGTTTTGTATAGCCCACAATATCTCCTTGAGTGTGTTTTGCTTACCAGGGGTCTGCAATATGCAAGCCGATCGTCTCAGCAGGGTTTTCTCACCCCAGTATGAGTAGTCGCTCCATTCGGAGGTTACTCACCGGCTCTTCTGAGAGTGGGGAGTTCACTAGGTCGACCTCTTTGCAAACCGCCAGAACTGGCGTTGCCCCCAGGTGTGCTCCGGAGGGGGAGTAGGGAGGGGCATGATCTCAGATGCCTTCCTCCTGCAGTGGTTGGTCCAGCTTTTCTATACTTTCCCACCGTTTCCCCTCATTGGCAAAGTCCTGCAAAAAGTATAAACAAAGCACGTGTCATCCTTGTAGCCTCAGCGTAGGTCCGCCAACACTTGTACAGGACATTCCTGCACCTCTTGACAGCCCCTCCGAGGAGGCTGCTGCTTCGCCCAGACCTCATCTCCTAGGATGGAAGCTACTTCCTCCATCCCAATCTGGCCATGCTCCACCTGATAGCATGGTTGCTCAGTGGCTAGATGATGAGGAGGGAAAGTTTTCGGAGGAGGTCAGGTGGGTCCTCCTGGAAAGTAGGAGGGTGTCCACATGCCGGATGTACTTGGCTAAATGGTCCAGATTCTCCAGGTAGGCAGGGGAATGGGCAGCCTCCCTGTCATCCGCACCACTCCAGCTTATGCTTGAGTACCTCCTCTCCCTTAGGACCCAAGGATTGGCACCCGCCTCTCAGGGTACGCCTGGTGGCCATATTGGCCTTCCACCTGCTGGTGCAAGGGCACTTGATCTTCTCCCATTCTATGACCTTCTGCTTCCTGAGAGGCCTTGACGGTTCATTCCTGTATGCTAGACCCCTTGTGCCGCAATGGGACCTAAACCTGGTGGTGTCCCACCTCACAGGGCCTCTCTTTGAGCCCTTGGGTACGTGTTCCTGGTCTCACTTCTCATGGAAGATAGCCTTCCTTGTAGCAATCACTTCAACCTGTTGTGTCTCGGAATTCCAGGCCCTGACCTCGGAACCTCCATATATGGTCTTGCACAGGGATAAAGTCTAGTTTCGCCCTCATCCGTCATTTCTCCCAAAGGTGGTCTCCGCCTTCCATATGGAACGGAACATCTTTCTTCCCGTGCTCTGTCCTAAGCCCCGTTCCTCCAAGGAGGAGCGCCACCTTCACATGCTCAATGTGCGTAGGGTGCTGGCCTCTTATTTGGATCAGACCAAGCTGTTCTGGAAATCCTGGCAACTTTTTGTTGCATCGGCCGAGCATGTGAAGGGGGAACCAATCTCCACCCAGCATCTTTCCCGCTGTATCACCTCATGCATATGCACGTGCTATGATCTGGCAGGGGTTCCCCCACCGCTGATCATCAGGGCACACTCAGTGAGGGCTCAGGCCTCATCAACGGCCTACGTAGCTCATGTCCCTATCCAGGACATCTGTAGGGCGGCCACTTGGGCCTCAGTTCACATGTTTACTTCGCATTATGTGATCATCTCCCAAACTAGAAATGATGCCGGGTTTGGCAGGGTGGTACTGTGTCATGGGAACTTGTAACTTATACCCACCTCCATCAGGTATAGCTTGGAATCACCTATTGTTGAATACACAGGAGCAATCACTCGAAGAAAAGACAGTTACTTGCTCCGTAACTGGTGTTCTTCGAGATGTTGCTCATGTCTATTCCACACCCCGCCCTCCTTCCCCTCTGTCAGTTGTCCTGCAAGAAGGCACTGAGGGTGGAGAGGCACGCAGCCCTCTTTATGGCGCGATGTAGAGGTGCCACTCCAGGGGTTGTAGTGGTGCTCCCCCAGTATGAGTACTGCTAAGGGAAAAACTTCTGGCACCGGTGCATGTGGCGAGCGCGCACACCTATTGTGGAATACACCTGAGCAACGCATCTCGAACGCCTGTTACGGAACAGATAACTATCTTTTTTTTTTCAGCCCCGTTCTTGTTTAAGCACTCCTTTGGAACACACATATGTGCACAATGGAAATGAGGCATACATTTAACAGTGAAGGTAATTAACCACTGGAACAATTTACCGAGGGTTGTGGTGATTTTCCATCACTGGCAATTCTTGAATCCAGCCTAGAAGTTTTGCTGAAAGCTCTGCTTTAGGAATTTATTTAGGGGCAGGTCTCTGGCCTGTGTTAGAGGAGGCCAGACTAAATGATCACAGTGGTCCTTTCTGGCCTTGGAATCTGAGTAAGACTTATTCCAAAGTGCTGTGGTGGGGCTAAAGATCTTGCACACTCTAAGTATCTGCCAGGTCAGTATTTGAATGGGAGACCTTCAGAGAGCTCCTAGAGGATGCTCTGGAATGAAACACCAGGGTTTCCCCATAGTACTATCACTTTCCTCTTCCCTGAACCCCAGGTGCACATCAATAGTAAAAATGAGGGGCATTGACAGGACAGCCCTGGTTGCCTTCCTCTCCATGCTACATTTTCCCCCTCCTTTCTTCTATTTGTTCACTATCCTCTGTTTTGCTAATTCTCTTGACTTTACTGCTTGTTGGGTCTCTGCGGGCATAGGTGCCGACTTAAGTTCCCGCTCCACTCCTTCCCCCAAGGTCCCACCCTCGCTCTGCCTCTTCCCACCCCTATTTTGCCCACTCCCTGAGACCTCTGCCTGCTCATTGCTCTCTGCCTTCCCCCAAGTCCCTCCCTGAGCTGCCAATCAGCTGTTTGGTGGTGCTCCTGATTAGCTGAGCGGGGGTGTCACCAAATTGCTGATCGGCAGTGGTGCCACTGAACAGCTGTGGCTGGTGGGTTCTGAGCACCCACTTTTTTTTTTTCTGCGGGTGCTCCAGCCCCAGAGCACCCATGGACACAGTACCTATGTCTTCAGGGACAGGGGTTCTGGTTCACACAAGGAGGTGGCTGAAGAAGCTGAATAGGACTGACCTGTTGTTGCCTAAATAGATAGGGCAAATGCATTTTGCTTCTCTATCTCCCCATGCTGGGTGAGTTAGTTCCTGCTCCTCAGCTGTCAGTTCAATGTACAAGGATTGGAAGTGTCCAGGGGAGAAGGCTCAAGCCAAGCCAATGCGCAGTAAGCTGGTGGGTCACTGTCTAAAGAGGAAAAGGATAACACCCACCCCAGTCATACAGTGCTGTCCTAACCTAGCAGTAGACTAACAGGAGCATAACTTTCGTCAGCCTTCAGAGTGTCTGGGTCACTAGTGAGTCTTCAGTCTTGTCCATCTCCTGCATGCAAGGGATTGTTCCCTGCTAAACCTGTCTGTTTTATGCTTCAGACTCTATTGGGCCCTAGCAGGACATTCTCTGGAGTCAGGTTGTCCTGTCACTGCTGTTGCCTCTGCCTCTGAAGTAGCTTGCAGTTGGAGACAGGACATAGAACTAGATGGACTGCTCATCCAATCCAGTCTGGCTGCTGCTGCCCTTAGGAGGGAAGGATGGGTACCAGCGCATAGGGCACTAGCTTGGCACTTGGCAGACCTAGGCCAGTTCTGTCCTCTGACACAGACTGCATAAGCCTTGAGTGAGTGTCTCTGGGCCTCGTTTCTTGTTCTACCTTACAAGGTCATGGGAGGATAAGTGCATTAAAGACTGAGACATGGGGGGTGGATAAGAACCTTTAGGTTCTTACACGTCTCAAGCGTTGTGGCTTCTACCCTGTCTGTAAAGGTTGAGTGCACAGCCTCCTGCATCTCAGTTGAGAGTCTTCACCAGTGATCTGCTCAAGTAGACTTCCTTAATGTCATCCTGCTGCCCCTACTGATTCCTCTCCTTGGCTATGGTAGGCCCTCTGTCTTCACCTATTTCCACTGTTTGCAGGTCTTTCCTCCACAGTGGTCTCTCAGCTGCTCATGTCAGAGCTCTACTCCCTTGTTCTTTCCTGAACACTCATCTGTCAATCCTTTCTAACTTGCTAACACCAGGATGACCCTATTTGAGTTTCTGCTCATGAGAGGCCTGGAAATTGAGGTATGATGGCAGAAGTGTGTATAGAGAGCCTGCCTTACCAGCATGCTCAACTCCCTCTCCCTCTTACAAACCATTCACTCTTTGGTCTCTCCCAGGTGTTCCAGTAAGGGGCTGCAGCTGTATGTAGCCTGTCACCAGCCTTCCTACAGTAACTGATATTAGTTGCTGTTGAACGATTGACAGATGATAAGCTGCTGCTCTACCGGTGTTGGAGCCATTCAGCCTATCACATAGGACTTGCCAGACTGGATCAGACCCAGGGGGTATCTGGCCTGGTCTCCAACAGTGGCCAGCACCAAATGCTTCAGAGGGAGGTGTGAGAACCCCCTCAGTAGCCAGTTGTGGGATAATCTGCCCCCATAATCCTTTTGAATAGCTGACGCTATGACTGACTCCTTGGCTTCTGTAACAAATCCGTTCTTCTGTCAGAAATCCTGGAGCATTTGTGTATTTATTATCAGAAGGCGGAAGTAGAGTGCGTAGTCTGCTGGAAATAAATGTTGAAAGGATTTTGTTGTGAAGTGACACTGATATCAGTTTAAGTGCACTGTTTCAGTATTCTTCATCCTTGTTCTCTGCCACAGAAAAGATTTTTATGCCAAGTTTCCTGTGTAGGTGTCTCCCTTATTGTTAAACTGTGTGACAGGACGGGATTTAGATGAATAGACAAAGCATAAAACGTTGCCTGATGAAGTTTGTGTAGATGTCAATACAGTTTATGCCATAACAGCCTCACCAGGCAGGTGCCTTCCTCCAGCTGGATTCTAGCTCTCTATTAGTGATCAGAAGCTTGTAACCTTTGCACCTTGGTCTTAGCTTTGGGCAGAGTGGGAGAAGCATGCACCTTATGAATTGGAAACACACCAGCTGGGGCCTTAGAAGCAACCTGGATTTGTCCTTCACTTCTGGTTCTCTTTTTTTAAGGATGTAGCTTCACTTATTTCTTCTTCTGGATGTCTAACAGGAGCTGCTTCTTCGAGTGGTTGCTCATATGCATTCCATTTAGGTGTGTGCGCGCCGCGTGCACAGCTGTCGGAGAAACTTTTTACCCTAGCAACACTCGGCGGGTCGGCTGGGCGCCCCCTGGAGTGGCGCCACCACGGCGCCGTATAAATACCCCATACCCCGCGTCCGATACCTGGCACTACCCTTCAGTTCCTTCTTGACGCCTCCGTGGTCGGTCGTTGAAGCGTGGAGTGGCTAGTTGCCTGAGCCGTCCACTATTCTTCGGCCTAGCTACCGAGCTTATCGCTTTCCTTTTGTAAATCGTTTGGTCTTACATAGTTAATTAGTTATAATTGACGTGTGATAGTTTAGTGTATTCTTGTTAGTACGTTTTCGCGGGGCCCGAGGGCGCGCTCTTCCCTACCCGCTGCCCCGTACCGAGCCATGGTGCGTGGCTCGCCAGGATATTAAGCAATGTTCAGCCTCGTAAATTAGGCCAATGCCGACAGGAGATCGCCCACAATCTCCTGCCTTGAAATGCCTGGGAGAGTTCCACGTAGCCGTCTAGTGCCCCATTTGTAAGGACATTCAAGCCACGTACGTCAGTAAGGAGCGGAACTTTAGAGCCCTCCGACAGCTCCTCATGGTATGGCTGCCGTGCGTTGACACCTAGCACTGAGGTGAAAGCCGAGCAAGCGAGATGAGACCGACTCGCTACCGGTTCACCTCGTCCTAACGTCTGGTACCTCACGTGTAAAGCTCAAGTGGCACGCACGCACGCGATGCGCTAAGAGAAGACCAAACTCGCGTCCGCTCCCTCATCTCCGAGTTCGACCTCGCTCTCGGCTATAGCCCTCGGGCGGACTCTTCTGCAGCCGCCCCGTAGTCTAAGACTGCTCCTTTGAGAGACCGGAACCGCCGGCACGGGCTTGGTGCGGCGCCTGTCAGATGCGCACGGCGCCCGTTGACCTCCAGCCGCCGTCAGGCCGTGAGTCCGGTGCTGAGAAGCCCCCTACAACGCGCACCTCGGCGTCTGCACGCGGTCGAGGCTAGCATTGCCTGTCCTACTACCCGAGTAACGCGTTTATCGGCGGCACGACCTCTGATTGCTATCTACGGAGCACGGCCACTTCATGTACCTCCTCTGGCCTCAGACGCTCGTCCGTCTGTTTGACCCTCTCCAAGGGCAAGCCGCTTTTCTCGGCCGCCCTCCTGTCACTGCTACAGTCACCCGCTCCAGATCTCGGGTCCTCCTCGCCGCTCCCAATCGCGGCACCAGCCCGGCCGCGCTCGGCAACCGCTCACCGGGGCACTGCTCACCGCGGCGGCCAGTCGCAATTCGCTCCCCCGTCCCGCCTATTCACAGCAACCGGTCGAACGTCCCGGCACCACCACGCAGGCCCGATATTCCCGGAAGGAGTCTCTAGTCGAGGCTCGAGTCCCGTCGACCTCACAGCGCCGGCACCAAAGCCGGGCGCAAGGTCCCGGTCCAGCTCAGTACCCCACGGCCACCGGTCCCCAAGACCTCCGTCTGCCAGGTCCCATTGGCACGTCGGTGCCACCTTCGCGACCCCCTCCATGGCCGTCCGGTCAAGAAGTCCGCTTCCTCCAGGGCAGGTAGCAGCTATACCGGGACGCCGAACGTTGACTTCCCCGTGGGACTCTTCCAGGGAACAGTCGCTCCGACGATCCCACGCAGCAGCCAATGGGCCATGTGGACACTCTGGGCTTATCCAACAGGGCCCAGGGTGCTCCCCTGGTTCCAGCCCCTGCCCTGTCCCACACGTCGGGACGCAGAGGCTCCATTATCCCGCCCTCCTCCGCAAATGCAGAGGATCATGCCATTCATCCTCTTGCACTCCCCGGGTCTTTCCAGCAGGACCGGGACGAGTCCTGCCCAGGAACCCCTCGTCCCGGCGTTATCCTTCCTCCTCTTCTCTGAGAGGCCGTGGCGGGCTCCTTCTTCCTCAGGACCCGCCCGCCGATCGACTTGGCGAGCCGGCACCAGGACTCTTCGCCGGGTGGCCCTTAACAAAGACCTCCTGGTGGTGCAGGGAAATAGTGGCGGAGGTTGACGATCCAGGTTAGTCATCTATCTGGCTGCCGGATGCCCCAAACGCGGCAAAGCCCTGCCATTCATTAAAACTATACAGGCGACTACTGATACTTGTGGCAGTCGCCAGCATCGTCCCAACTGAGCAGGTGTGGAGCGCAGATATGGTGCCTCTCAAGGTTATGAACCCTGTACTCCACCCCCCTCATTCGTTAGTTGTCCGCCATCAGTACGAGAGGGACGCCATTGGCCAGCAGGCGCCGCACAAAATCTAAAAGGGCTAGGCGCATTGGACCTTTCTAGGCCGTAAGTCTATCAGCTGGCGCCATACAGCTCCGAGTCGCCAATCAAGCAGGCCCTCTTAGGCCATACGGCTTTAACACCTAGGTCGGAGGTTAGCCGCTTTCACAACTTGCTGCCCGGACTCACGCCAGAGTTCGCAGCCTTTGTGGAGGAGGGCAAGAAGACGGCAGGACCTCCTCTCATAGCTCGCTGGACCGGCCGACTCCGGCTGCTAGGACTGTAGCCTCCGGAATTACGCTGAGACGGATTTCGTGGCTCCAGGCCTCCATCTTACCACGCAGTACTGCAGACCACATTGCGGACTTCCTTTGAGGGCCGGGGTTTTGTTTTCCCGATAAGACAACCCTCACCTTCAAAGCCGAAGACGGCAAGGTCACCTTAAAGCGTAGGCGAATGCCCCCCCGTAGCTCAACGGAGGTGCCCTTTAGGCCCAATGCCGCCGCCCGGTACTTCCTGCTCGGGATGCATTCTAGGATGCCACGTAGGCCCAGTTCGTTATCTAGGCTGGTGTATGGTGACCTTCTTCTGAGCCACAAGATTCCCTACAACACCCACCCAGTTCCGCATCAGTCTTGTTCCAGCTCCCACCTCCCCAAGTAACGGCCTCCACCCGAAACCCTCAGCACCGCAGGACAACAGACACAAAGATAAAATCTCTCAGGAGTTGTTGGGCAGATCCTGGCGTTTGTCCTCCAAGTCTCACATGTTTCCGATCCTCAGACAGGGACGAGGTTGGGATTTTGCCGTGTCTGGATCCAGAAGTCACATACCACTGGGGAGAGGTCAACAGAGTCAGGCCAGAGGCAGGGGCTGGTCACTGGGATCAAAGGGAATTAACCTGATCCCTGTTAATCATGGGGGGGGGGGGTTTTTGTGGCCTAAGGGGGAGTCAGGGCCCCTCTGCTGAAGAGACAATGAGGGGAAGGGCAAGAGGAGTTGGGAGGGGCTGGGAAGTGTCACTGGGGCGGCAGGGGTGACAGGGGGGGAGGTGAGGCAGCTGCGATGCTGGAAGACGCCAGGGGTCATAAGGGGCCACGCAGGCGGCGACGCAGTGCTACACCGAGCAAGAAAGGGTGGAGGGACCGGCAGCCACATAAATCGCACGAATTGCAGGGCCAGCAGAGCGCAACCAATAGGGTTGCTATAGGGTATGCGACTCTACAGGGGAACGGCGACAGGTAGGCAAGACCAAAGCTGCAGGTCTACCACTCACGCAGGTCTCTGTTGTTACGCGGAACCCGCTTGGTCTCAGAGCCCCGCTTCTTTCCTACTTCCATTGGCGGCTGGCTTCGCAGAGCTCTCCACTATGCCGATCATGGGTGGGGCGCTGACGCAGCGGTGAAGCACAGAGTGCCACCTCCAGTAGGGGTTGCTTCGGATGCGCCTGGCCGTCTCCCGACCCCCCCCATTGCGCCACGTCTAGACAGCTTACAAGGGGGAGACCCCTGCGTCACCCCGAGTAATCCAGGCTGGGCATGCGCATGCGAGGTGCAGGGAAGCCACAGAAGATCCAGGGTCAACGTTCGATCACGGAGGGTAAGGAGGGGTGTCTAGGTAAGAAGAAGTAAGTGGCGCGCTACGAGCCGAACGAAGAGGTGAGAGGAGAGGTATGATTGAGCTGCCGCAAATCCAAGGGGGCGGCGTGTAATGCTTGTCTCCAAGGGTGCGGCTCAAAGATTCCACAAGAGATGGGGGAGGCTACGATCTCGACACAACTTATCTAGGAGCGCGGGAGCCTCGAGAGAACAGTACGAGGCATTACGCAAGGGTGAAGTGTCCCAGACGAGGTCTCCCTAGTAGATGAGACCATTAGTCGGGTGAGGGAGACAGGTGCACGCGTCCTTGGATCAACGGGAAGTGGGGCAGAGAGGATGTGGAGAAAGGGCAGGCCCTAGGGGGCAGAAGGCTTGTGCAGGGAGATGTGGCCCAGAGGGCAGAGGGAGGATGAAGGAGGTATCGGGTGGACTCAGCATGAGGTTAGGAGAGGGGGAGGCGCGGGCCCATCAGGAGACGATGAAGGCAAGTGCTGACTTTCCATAATAGACGATTTTCCCCGCGCAGCAAAGCAGGAAGGAGCGCTTACGGTTCACGGTCCCAACGCGACCCTCACTATGTCATTACTGCTGTCACCTCAGCCGTGTGGCGGATCGCTGCGCGCGAAAGGGTCTTGGCACAAAATTGCGCATGGCCGTCCAGGCAGCGTCGCCACACAGCCTATGGCAGCAAGCAGGGCAGGAGTCAACATGCAATACCCAGCATGACACTCGAGGTCGGAAGCGTGGCTCATCAGGAGCGACCTTCACCGCACCGCCCAAGTCGTCAACGACCTCTCAGTAATCACGGACCTCTTTGTCCGTTGGGCACCTCCCTCCATGCGGAGAAGTCCACTCTCAACCCGACGCAGAGACCTGGCGGACCGCCTGTACACTTGGCACGAAGCGAGCGACAGGAACTGACCTCCAGCTTGCCCAGTGAGCTACTACTGCCTTCCAAGCGGCCGCTAGGTGCGAGACGCTCGACGTAGGGGAGCTCGCTGCGAGGGGTGCACGTGTCACTGGTATGCCACCAGCGAGCGGCGGCTGACGGCGCGAAGCGCGCACATGGGCCCATCGCTCGGCGTGGCTGAGGGCAGTAAAATGAGCTACACACATGACGAGCGCATGTCACCAAGTGTACTGCATAAGGTGGATGGTGGCCTACGAGCACGGGGCATGCAGGGAGGAGCTAGCCAAGCTTTCAGACGTGCTTCACTCGGGGGTCTCTAGTTCCGTCCGAGGCGACAGGGGACTGGCGCTAGTGGACGTAGCTGGGCTCACAGGTGAACCCGCTGGGCACCAAGGAAGGTCCGGCGCATCGCTGGGCATCGACGCATCGGACACGTCGAGGCTGGTTGCGCTGAGAGTACTGTTGAGGTCGCAGGATGCAGAGGTTTAGTAGGGGCAACGAGGCGAGGCATAGAGAAGACCCCTTTGGGGAAAGGGGAAGGTCGATCTAGCGTATGCCACCAGGTGCCACTAATCCCCTCGAGCCGCGGTTGATAAGCCAGCGAAGGGCCAGGGGACACAGAGCAGGTCATAAGCGCCCGCATGACACAGGCGTGAGGGTGTGAAGTCCCACGCGAGCAAGTAGAAGGCTTGACTGAGACCAGGAGAGACGCACTTCTGGAGTGCTGCACCCGGATCGACGGATTCAAGGGAAGCCTTCACAGTAAAGCATACGGGGAGAGGCGGTAGTCGGTGCCGGGTGATGACGAGGTCAGGTTGCCAGAAGGGTCAGAGGTGCAGCTACGAGAGAGGGGGTGGCCCCTGTCAGCACGTGTCCGAGTGGCTAGCATGGCGTACACGGTGGCGCGGTTTGTGCTCTTAAGGGTCAATTAGAGAGACGGACAAGTGGAGAGGCCACGGAGAACAGTGTGGGCCATAAGTAGGAGTACTGTATGTCTAACGAGAGGTAAGGGGTTGGGAGGCGTGCACGGTGCGCAAGGTGCGGTCAGCTCACGCGCTGTTGTCACGATAGCCATATCAAAGGACGAGTGGGACTTTACTGTATCAGCCCTCCGGTAGATGCTGAAGTAAGGCAATCCGATTCTGAAGCCGGAGTCCGAGAAGCCTGGCGGGATCACGTGAAGCTATGGTCCCTTACTCATGCCAGGGCGAGCTGAGTCGAGTATAAGATGCTGGTACGGCCACGATTTAACTCCAATTTCCAGAGGTGGGGCTTTCCACACTCTGTAGACCTCTTTCGCGTCAGCGACGCTTGAACAGGAAGTGCCCAGGAGATCAGTGGGAGGGCATTACAGAAAGGGGCCCTCCCCCGGGTCGATACGGAACAGCGTCAGGACTATGCTAGAACGGAGGGCTGAGGCGTAAGGCTGGGGTAGGAGCAACCTGGCCATACGTATGCCTTCCTCCGAGTTTCATCTGGTAACAAGGTCCGTCAAGCTTTAGCCGAGGAAGAACAGAGAGGATCGGTGGCGCAGCTCTATGCTAATCGCGCAGGCGTGACCCCATGGACGCAGAGCGCGCTGTGAGATCGTGATGGCGCACCCAGCCGGCGTGAACCAGTGTGCAGTAGGTGTCTGTGGGCGAGAGGGGCTCACTGACAATCTCCCCACGGCCCAGGCAGTGTCCGCAAGCCTCATCGGGAACACAGAGCGCGAAATGGACACTGACGTTTCAGTGGGCCAGAGGATCGGGTGTGACGGGACTACGGGCGCGACCTACTGCGTCAGCGAGGCTCACCCAGCCATCGACAGGGCGTGTGCTTCCTGCATAGCTGATGGCGTGAGGAAATTGAGCATGCGACAGTGGACCGCATGCACAAAGTGGGAGTCAGCGACATAAGCTACGACGCGAGCGCCGAGGCAAGTTAGAAGCCTTGCGCACCGCGCGGAACGTAACGTGGCCAAGTGGGTATAGAGCGCGTTAGCGCTTAGTGCCAGGTTACGGTACTCTGAGGGGTGGTGTCAATCGGGTTCTTACGAACGATGTGGTGGGGCCCCTTGACCCACCTCGGGCTTACCTAGGCCGTAGAGTCTATATTCTCCCTCGACGATTCCACGACCATCACCTCGTGGCCATGCCACTTAAGGTCTAGGAGGGCCTGGCGAGCTCCAGTGCCCCTTAAACGTTACAGCCGGTCAGCAATATTCCACTTCTACTTCGAGTACGGGAGACAGTGGCTGCTCCGCCAGGTGGTCGGATCCACGCCGTAGTTCGCTCGCTTCATGATAGGGTCTGGACTCCGATCTTAATATCCACCGCACCCTCTCGGCGGGACACCACGAGCTGCGGCCCAATCCTGTGGTTCAAAACCACCAGTTCAATTAGGACGTTGTCATCTAGACACAGACTTATTGTAAGTCCCTTGCTTACCACACAGCGCTCCGTTCTGAGAAACGCGACTGTGCGCGGCTAATACGGCAAGCGGCGCGTGGACAGCTTCAAGCCTTCATGGGCTCACTCCTCCTACCTCTTCCTTCTGCGTGAGATATAGTAAAACAGAGTACGCCCGCAATCAGTGTGAGCTTCTCAAGTGCACTCTCAGCGCCAGGTCAGCTGGGTCTGCAGGAGCTCATGCGATTTCAGTCGCGCGCAAATGCCGCTAGCGTAGGCCACTCACGGATCGGCCTTCATCCACACGCACTAGCAGTCGGTAACATTTGTCACTTAGAGATGTAAAGTGCAACTTGCGACTCTATCTCCCCTCTTTCCTCTCTAAGGTGGTGCTGCCTTCACGCTTGCCAGGACCATCTTTCTCCACCGGATTTCCTTCCGAAGCCACAATCTCTGCGGACCACGCCTATGTAACAGCAGCCTATTCACCGGAGCGCGTTGAGAGTTTGTGCGGTAGGAGAGCACTAGGCTATCTAGCTCACTAGTCACCACAGAACCAAGCCCCTCCGACAGGTCTCGCAGCTCTTTATCGCGAAGGTTTGCGCACCTCTTGTTCACGAGAGCGATACTCTTTTATGGGGCAGAAAAGGGGTTCGCCCAAATACGTCCGCGCGCAGAGAGCATTCTTCTCAGCCTCCTGGGCTAGGGGGCACTGTATTACGCAGCGTGCTACTGAGTAGAGCTCCAGGTTCCCCTCGGCACACCTTCACGAGCACTTCCACAAGCGAGGCTCAACGTCTTCCTCGAGCAGGCGCAGTTTGGCCGGCTACGGAACACCCCCGATCCAGTCGAGTATTTTCTCCCGTGCTGCGACCCAGAAAGCTCTGTCTGGTGCTTCGAGTCGCACCACTTCTTCGCCACGCACTATCCAGCTTGAGTAACAGCAAGTATCAGTGAGAACGACGGCGGGCCTTGGTGGTGGGTGCGCTTAGTCCTCCAGGAAATCTGGCCGCGTCTCGACTCTCGACGCGCCCGTCCTGCCTAGCTAAGGCTTGGGAATTAAACACATAAATGGAAATTGCTCCGAGTGAATGAAGCAATGCGTGCCTCCACTCGCCAGGAGTGATGGAAGCTCACCTAAAAGAGAAGAGAGACGAGGTTACATCCCTTGTGCTACCCAGCTCTGCCTAATCTCTCGTTGTTCTTCTTTCGAGAGTGTTGCCATACCATTCCAACACCTCACCCTCCTTCCCCATGTCGAGTAGCCGGCAAGAAGGAGTTTTTTTTTGAAGGGTGGCCGGTCGGCTGGGTATTTATGCGGCGCCGTGAGTGGCCCGCCCACTCCCAGGGGGCGGCCCAGAACCGCGATCCTGCACCAAGCCCCTTCTCCCTGAAATCCCTGCGTCTCTCCCGATGCTCCCGCCGAGTGTGCTAGGTAAAAAGCCCAATTTCTCTCTCTGCGACGGCTGTGCACGCGGCCGCCACACACCCTCTAAGAATGGAATCCCGGATATGAGAACCACATTTGAAGAACAACAGCCTACACACGAAGGTAATCGACTCTCAGTTTCCCCCCCAAAGAACCGGCTAGTTATCTTCCCGTCACTCACTCGATACGAGCAACCTTACGCCGATTCTGCTATGGGTTGTCTCACGAAACATACAGTCTAGGAAATCTGACATGTGGAATCATTCTAGAATGTGGAGCAGGGAATGCCAGAGGCGCGCTTGCTAGGTCCTCGGTCAAAAGCGTGCATCCTGGGACCGACAAGTGACCTGAGCGCGGCCGAGGTGCCCCACATAGACGAAAACCTTCAATCAGTGCGACCATCTATGAAACGTCTGTCAGTTCCTGTAAGCTCACCTACCTCTTCCCTCACATCTGCCAACAGTGTTGCAACCTCTCAGGCTGCAAGAGAACCCTGTCGTTGATA
>NC_133769.1:11326460-11399088 GCF_003597395.2 Chelonoidis abingdonii | reverse complement strand
AAATACAACAGAGAAAGGGAGGAGGAACAAATCAGTGTCTCCCTCTGTGTCAAGAAAGCAACATTACAAACTATGGACTTCATAGAAATATTAGCCACTACAGGAGACTGGAAATCTAAGGTAGCCAATCTTCATACCCGAGGTCCGAGAGACACACCTGTCGGATCAGGCTGAGCAGGTTCCTTCTCATGCACGAATGTCGATAGATCGGACGTCAATAAATTACTCCCATATTTTCCAGGAGGTGGGCTTCCCTCTTAGACCTCTTTCGCGTGTCACGGCATTGAACAGGAAGTGCCAGGACGTTCTTGATTCATTTCCGGACCTCTCCCCCGGGTCGAAATAACGGACAACAGTTTTCTCCTGCTTGGAGCATCGCACTACTGTTAATTTGCCATTCCTCCGTAAAGTTTCTAACTGGTAACACAGAAGGGATCATTGCATCTAAGCTTTGCAGGCACAACGGCAGACAGCTCCATCATAAATAGCGCCAGGCGTGGCCCAGGCAAGCCTGGTACGCTACCCTCTGGACTGTCAGTAAAAACGCAATCCAATTCCCTCCCCAGTGTCCCGGACCTCCTTCACACAGGTACACGGGTAGACTTCGATCATCCGGATCTGCGTTTCACCTCCCTCAGCGTGGCTCCTGACATGGCTGAATCGGCTGTAGGATTATGCTGCTCCGGTCCAGTGCCAGACGCATATCTCCTCTCATAGCGACCGACTAATCAACCCGCGCGAGAAGTAGCGTGGCAGTGGAAGGCGGCTTCACAGGCCTAGAAACCTGGTGTGCATCCCAACGATGTTTCCCCCTTAGGATGTCAAATTCCGAGATAACCATAGGACTACCCTCTGAGCACCTTAAAGAGGAGGGACCTGGCGACTTCCTTTCATTAAGTGCAACCTGTCGGCAATATCCACTTCATCCGGGAGACGGTAGGCTGCTCCGTGTTCTGTCACGGTAGTTTCTCGCTTACATGAAGGGTCTGGACCGTACTATCCCCCCACTCGTCACCCAGTCCCCTCCTGGACCTCCAATTTGGTCCTTGAACAGGACTTTGTTTGCCCCGCCCTTTGGACACTGGCAACCTGCCCGCTTCTCTACTCTGTGGAAGACGGTCTTCTTGTGGCAATTCACCGTCAGCGCGTCGTGGTCTCGGAGTTCAGAGCCCTTCCACCTGTCGATCCTCCGTACACTGCTTTATAAGTTAAGTGCACTGCGAGACCTTCATCCTCTTTCCTCTCTAGTGGTGTTCTGCCTTCCACGCTTGGCAGACATCTTTCTCCCGGTTCTTCTTCCCGCAGCCACACATTGACTTCTCGGAAGAGACAGCAGCTACACACCTTGGATGTGCGTAGAGCACTGGCTTTCTATGTGGAAACGACCAACCCTTCCGAAGGTTCCGGCGCTCTTTGTCGCGTTGCAGATGCGAATAAAGAAGTCTGCCAATCTCCTCCCAGAGTATTTCCTCCTTGGGTCAGGGCCTGTATTCGCGACGTGAATGCTACGAGTGGAGCTCTCGGTTCCCCCTTCGGGACACCTTACGTCGGTGCCGTCCGACGGAGGGCTCAAAGCTTCCTCAGCAGCCTATTTTTGGCGACGTCCCCATCCAGGAGATTTCGCCGTGACTGCGACCTGTGCTTCGCGTCCACACTTTGCCACGCACTATGCATTGGAATCAGCAAGGCTCGTGTGAGTCGGCCTTTGGGGTGGCTGTACTCCAGCCTTGCGCGTCTCCCTCCGACCCCTCCGCCTAGCTAAGGCTTGGATTCACCTAAATGGATGCATATGGCACATCTCGAAGAGAAACGAGGTTACTTACCTCTGTTAACATGTTGTTTTCGCGATTTGGTTGCTCATATCCATTTCCCACCCCCTCCTTCCACTGTCGGAGTAGCCCGGCAAGAAGGAACTGACGGGTGCCGGGTTCGGGCTGGCCGGTATTTATGCCCGGCGCCGTTCCGGTGGCGCCACTCCAGGGGAGGCGCCCAGCCGACCCGCCCGAGTGTTGCATTCGGGGTAAAAAGTTTCTCTGACGGCTGTGCACGCGGCACGCACACACCTAAATGGAATGGATATGAGCAACACATCTTGAAGAACAACAGTTACAGAGGTAAGTAACCTCGTTATCTTCCCTCACTATGAAGAGCAAAAGGATTGCTATGGTTCTAGAAATGTCTGAGGAAATCTGACATGGATTCATTCTGAATGTACCTAGAGCCAGAGGCGGCTGCTGCCTCACCTGGGTAGGCAATGAACTGAGGGGGGAGCAAAGCGAAAACCTTAATTCTTCCAATCATGCAAGCTGTCAGTTCCTGACAGCTACTAATCTGCCCCCTCCCTTGCCAACAAAGTGTTGCAACCTCTCAGGCTGGAGAGAACCCCATGTCTGAGTTGGTGTCTGTTCTGTGGAGTCCAGTCAGATGCACTCTCAAATGGCTGTGCTCAGGTATTACCCATTGTTGCCACATTAGACACAAAGTTGGCTGATTCTGGACAGAAACAGGTGTTTGTGCGGCTGTGCACTATTGTAGCAGGTCATGATCTCACCCTCTCCTGGGTTTGTCTAGAATTCTGGTTCTTTCCGATGGCACTTCAAAATCCCCTTTGATCCTGTTGCATATAATTACCTGCCTGTCCTATGCAATGGCTTCTGCTGCAGATGATGGCCTGGTCACATATAAATATTCTTTATCCCAGACTGATGTGCATATCTTATGTCAGATTTTCTCCCTTATTTTCTTTCCCTGCCTTAATTTAGTATCAGGGAGTGGCTTGCTCCATATATTCTTATCCTTGTGCTTTAACACCAAACTCCTCCTTGACAACCAGTGCCTGTTGCATCATGGTGCCACCAGACTGGCACTGCATTGATCTAGGTCAGGGGTTCTCAAACTTGGGATCAGGACCCCTTGGGGTCGGGAGGTTATTACATGGGGGGTTGCGAGCTATCAGCCTCCACCCCAAACGCTGCTTTGCCTCCAGCATTTATAATGGTGTTATATATATGAGAGTGTTCTTCTTCGAGTGCTTGCTCATATCCATTCCAGTTAGGTGTGCGCGCGCCGCCTACACGTTCGTCGGAGAAACTTTTACCCTAGCAACACTCGGTGGGCCGGCAGGTCGCCCCCTGGAGTGGCGCCACTATGGTGCCTGATATATACCCCTGCCGACCCAACCGCTCCTCAGTTCCTTCTTTACTGCCCGTGCGGTCGTTGGAACAGTGGAGCGCAGCTGAGCTGACTCGCTTCTCTACTACTCGTAGTTCTTGTGTATTTAGATATATATATAATCCTTTTATATATATATTATTCTATACTATTGCGTTTTTCTTTGCTAGCATAGTTAGTTTAACCATAGTTAGCGGGGTTCGGGGAGTAGCCCTCCCCGCAACCGGTGCCAAGCCATGCCCGTGCTCACCGGTCTCTTAGTCCATGCTTGGCCGCCTCCACCGTTGCTGACAGGAGATCCACACGACTCCTGTTTCCATTGCCGGGGGATCGTATTTCACAGCTAATTGCCCATTTGCAAGGGCGTTTAAGCCGAGAGAACAAAATTGGAGCGGCACTTTCTTTTCCTTCCCCTTCTGCACCGAGCACTGGCTACGTCGGACAGAAGCGCCTCCTCGCACCGGACCCGCCGGCACCGGCCGTTACCGTGCACTCCAGTGCCCAACAGCTCCCGCATGTTGCTGTGGTTGAGCTCCCTGCTCCTGCTTCTTCTGTGCCAACTGCACCCGCAGCCAGAGATTCGCCTAAGTCGGATCGCCCGGCACCGACAACCTGCACGGCACCGACAACGTCGGCACCGTTGATTCCGTCCCACGAGGGCCGTTGAATCCAGTGCCTGACCGCTCCTAGCACGCGCCGTGGTTTGGCTTCCTGCTCCTGCTGCTTCCCATGCTAACGGGACTGCAGCCAGAGCTTCATCTAAGACGCATCGCCCGGGCACCGACACCTGCCGCGGCACCATGATCCCAGTCCCACAGGCCGTCGAATCCAGTGCCTCACTGTTCCCCGGCGACGCCTGTTGCGAGCTTCCTGTCCTACTACTCTCCCATGCAAACTTGCACCGGCGACACAGAGAGCCTGTCTAAGCCAGATCGCCTGGCACCGACACCTGCTGAGGCACCGGCGACGTCACACCGTCGATCCTGGTGTCTACCACCAAGGGCCGTGCGAATCTGGTGCCTGACACCTCCCCGGTACCACTCTTGGTCGAGCTTCTTGTTCCCTCCACGCCGGAGACATTTCCAACGACGAGGGATCTCGTTTGGCCGTGACAGAGTGGAGCTGCCTGAACCCCCGGCACCGCCGGCGGCTGCTACAGTCTTCTTGGCAGCCTCCTTGATTGGACCATCCTCTGTCGGGCACAGCAAAACGGCACTGTTCATGATCACGGTCCCGCAGACAAGTCCCCAAGTTCAGTCGGCACTCCTCTTCCGACGCACTTGCAGGCCACGATGCTGCTCTCCTCGCATCGGTCGCACTCGCCGCACAGGTCGTGTCCGTTTCACCGAACCCGGATAATCTGGCACCGTTCTGGCTCCAGCACCGCTACAGGCACTGTAACTCCTGTAGCCGCTCCAAAACCTCGAGATCTCGGCGATCTCCAGCACCGCTCTGGTCGCAGGTCCGGATTCTCTTTCCAGGTACCAGTGCGCCTTCCAGTCCTACTGGCTCCCAGGTGCCAGTTGGGCAAGCGTCTGGTAGAGTCAGACTCTCTGCCCATGATCCTATCAGCACCTCCATGGCCATCCAGACCCTAGAGGCCAAGATCGACGACCCTCACAATCACGATCGGGACCAAAGACGAACTTTTCAAAGGTGCGCCCGCGGGCGCGTACGGTTACCAGCGGCTTAACCAATCCTACCTTCCTCTTGGTCACCTGGTCCCAGTTCCTTCAGATTTGCGGTCCCCTGCACAGCATGGGTGGGTCCACCTCCAATTTGTTTCCCCCCTCTGTCCCATTTCAGGGCCTCCTCTTGGCATATTCCCTCGCAGTGCGCCTGCGCCGGTGGCAAGGGGTACTTCTGTCCCTGCCCCGCTCGATTGGGCGGTCTCCGACCTCTCCTACCCCTCGCGGACTCCCCCGTTTGTTAAGTTGGTTCCGCCTGGCCCGCTGGGCCATTTCCTGTCCTTGATCCTGGGGCTGGTTGCCGCCTCCTTGCGGCGGTCACTTTCCACTTGCCCTCTTCCTCCGCCCCGGAGAATCCTCCGCTTTCTGCCCCGTTGGTCTTCCCGTTTTTGGTCCTGCTGTTGGGCTTGCTACGCCCCCCCAAGCCTGCCCTTACCGAGTGTGGTGGCTCATGTTCACCACTCCCCTCCCTGGATCAAAAAAAAAACAAGGATAGTCAAGAGAAATCAAGAAACAATGAGCACGATAATGATTAATACAGCAAGAAAATACATAACAGAACAAAAAAAAAGAAACAAAAAAAAACAAGTCATCAGCAAGATGAGCACATAAAAAAAGTACAATTATCAAAAACATAAGAACAGAAAGCTGAAAACATCGAAACATAACAACCAAATTCAACCACAAAACAGTCCGCAATCCCGTCAACCACGACCTGAAATACAAAAAAAAGAACATTTCAATAATTAATCGGTTAGAACACAAAATACTTTATTAAGAAACACAGGCTACGGAACACTCTCCACCGCCATTCCCGCCTCTGTAACCTATAACCACTCCTTCATCCAAGTGTTGCTCAAATCGGTGTAACCCGATAAGGGCCAATTCACCAGTAGTCACTCGATCCTCACTGAGCATCTAGGTCCCTTAGAATGGTGCTAAACTCCTCCATGGTGGCGGCAGGGAATGCCGCTCTGTCCCGTCCCAGCCCTCAATGTCCCTGACCAGTGGCGTTTCATCTCTCAGGTCTAGGTGCTCACGCTCAGTAACCTTCGAGCTAGGCCTTGGTCTTCTCAGGAGGCTGGCGTTCCACAATTGAGTTTCAAATGGAGAGCAGTCTGTCTTGGCCAGGGTTCCAGCAGCACGTGAGCCTATCGTTCCAGTGTTTACAGCCAGGCACAACGGCCATGTACTACATAGACCAACCTGGGAGGACAGTGGTCCTCCTACCTTTTGTCAGGAGTCCATCCATCTTCTGGACTTGCATAGCCCACTCGTAAATCTGGAGCAATCCTTTCTTCCTTGCAGTTCGACTCACAGGGTTTTCCTGTTCAGAAGGTCGCCCCTGCCTGTTTTCCTGTCGCATTTGGGCCAAAGGTGGTGTTTTCACCCCCCACTATGGACCTGTTCGCTTACTGCCAGACACAGGAAATGTCCGATGGTCTGCTTTTCTATAGTCTTCTCCCCGGGACGCCGATCTCGGATGCTGTTTCTCATGCCGTGGAAGGGCCAACACCTGTTTATGCCTTCCCAGCCATTCCCGGCTCATTGGGTCCTGCTCCACTTTCGCAGGAGCAGAGCGCGCATCATCAATGATCACTCCACGTGTTCCAGGCAGCACTAATTACGCCACGTTGCTCGCCTGTCAATAGCCTGCCAATTACCCTGCACTTCCACCAGACTCGTACCTCAGGACCACCGGCAGACTTGGCCGCCTGGACTGCAGCTGTCTTCACGTCACGGGTGGTGCTCACATGACTATTCAGGTGCAGGATCCTTCCACCTGGTCACGTACCTGGCCAGGTGGAAGCGTCTCTCCCCTACAGTGCAAAATCCTTTCTCTTACTCCTGCTGGGGTCTCGATCCCTCTATTTGACTACCCTGCGGCCTGCAACAGCAGGGGCCTTAGCGGTGTTCGCCGAAGGTTACAACTTGGCATGCCATCTCTACCTCCATCCAGGCCTAAGGTGGGCTTTCTGTGTTCGTCACACCTCTATGGGTTCGGGTTCCTCAAGGTGCTGGAGCGCAATAACACCCTTAGGTACGCCGCCTCACCTCCACGTGGGACCTCTCAACCTTGGGTTTAACAGATTTTGTCCTCTCTCCATTATACCTGTAGTGCGCTGCTCGCTGCTATACCTGTCTTGAAAGATAGCTTTCCTCGTAGCCATTACAATTCGCCAGACAGTCTTCTGAGCTCAGGGCTCTTATGGTGTCAACATACTTATTTTACAAAGGACAAGGTGGCAGTTACGTCACACCGGCTTTCCTCCCTAAGGTGGTTTCGCCTTATGTATAGCACACTCAACGTGATGGGGACAACAATGCACTCCCTGGACTCTGCTAGAGCGCTCTCGCTGTTATGTTGAGGCGGACAAAACCATTTTGTAACACGCCCCAACTTCGCCGGTCGCAGTAGCATCCGAAGGAAAGGCTTTATTCCCATCAGTGGATCTCACTTGGGTGATAACGTTGCACCCGCATTTTTATGTTTGGCTCTCATTTCCCCAAGCAATCACCATGCTTTTCTACCAGGGCTCAGCGCTTCAGCTGCCGCCTTGCTAACTCATGTACCTACCCACGGAATCATATCGCGCAGCTCCATGGTCCCCGTGCTTGTCCATACCCTTGCTTCACATTATGCTCATGTTCAACAGTCAGTAGAGTACTGCAGCCTTTGGCTCCGGCAGTTTTACATTCTGCCAGTTTTACATCCGACCCCACCGCCTACATAAAGGCTTGGGAATCAGCTCTATAGGAGATGGATATGAGCAGCACCGAGAAGAAGAAACACGGTTACTCCACCTTTGAACTGTTGATTTCTCTTTCGAGAATGTGTTGCTCATATCCATTCCACCAGCCGCCTCCTTGCCCCACTGTCGAGTAGGCCGGCAAGAGAAACTGAGGCGGTTGGGTCGGCAGGGTATATATCACCACCAATAGCGGGGGCCACCCAGGGGGCGACCTGCCGGCCCGCTGAGTGTTGCTAGGGTAAAAGTTTCTCCGAACGTGCACGTGGCGCGCGCACACCTAACTGGAATGGATATGAGCAACACATCTCGAACAACAGTTACAAAGGTGAGTAACCGTCTTTTTTAATTTATTTGGGGGGGATCACACTTAGAGGCTTGCTATGTGAAAGGGGTCACCAGTACAAAAGTTTGAGAACCACTGATATAGGTGTTCCCTGGGGCAAAGTGACTCATTGGTATTGGTAATCTGTGAGACTGGTGCTCCAGAATCGCTCCAGCACTTGTAGGAAATCCTGCCTGAAGTGGCCACGTGGCAGCTGCTAGAACCCTGTTTTGTGGCCAAACCCGTCCTTCATCTCTCCCAGCATGCAGAGGAATTGTCAAGATGGTGGTTTGGAGGAGATGAGTATCAAACTCCATAATCTAAATGACTGGGTGAAAGTGGTTAGTGGGGGAGGGATAGCTCAGTGGTTTGAGCATTGGCCTGCTAAACCCAGGGTTTTGAGTTCAGTCCTTGAAGGGGCCACTTAGGGATCTGGGGCAAAATCAGTACTTGGTCCTACTAGTGAAGGCAGGGAGCTGGACTCAATGGCCTTTCAAGGTCCCTTCCAGTTCTGAGATAGGTATATCTCCATATTCAAATTAACTAAGTCAGCTGTGAACAGAGTTCGCTAGTGCTGAAGTGCTGTTAATGCTTTTTGTGGTTGCAGTGATCCATATTTCATGTGGGGGGTGGTTTGTGATGGTGAAAGTTGATAGTAGCTGTGTGGACCGAAGCCCTTTCTCCTCTCTAAAGCAGAGATGGCACAGGGCAAAGTTCACTCTACTGTCCTTCCCCCTCCCCTGCCTTGCCAATATCGTTCTGTTGACTCTCCCATTCAATCCTTGGCTTCTCAGCCAAAATTGCCAGGTGCAGATGCCCAATGCTTGAATCTAATGGGAGGCACCAAGCAGCCACCAGCGGGTAATGCCTTCCAGTCTTCACGGAGCTGGAGCTGGATTTGAACAGAAAACTTATTCTAGGTTCCATGCTTGCTCAGTGGCCACTATGCCAAGAAGTTTGCCTTTGAATTCCTTCTGAAATTAATGAAGCATCATGCCTGTTCTATAACGTCTTGCCTTGTAAACATTTAATCCACTAATGTGCAGACCAATGGTTCTCAGCCTATTTACCATTGTGGGCTGCGTGTGCAGCTCTGTTCTGTGAGCCACATCACACAATTTATATAGTACCTGTATGGCCCTGAGGATGTCACATGAGACAATTGTGTGCTGATTGGGCTGCGGATTGAGAGCCACTGGCATAGATGGACAGCAGGTGCCAAAGTGTACACAGAACAAGCCTAACTCTCCATTGAAGTAACTGTAACCTTGCCCTCCCTTTGCCTCCTTGTTTGTTTTCTTCCAGTGGTGGTCTCAATTGATATTTTGCTCAAGTCTTTTGTCTAAAAAGAGCCTCCTGTATAACTCTCTCTCATCCAAACAGATGCTATGCAGCGACAAGACTCAGAACTTTGCTCTCATTGACTCTCTGATTTTGTTTCTTCCCCCCTTACCAGACACGACTGGGGAGAACATTGCTGAGTCTCTTGTGGCAGAAGGCCTGGCCTCTCGCAGGGAAGGAATCCGAGCCAATAAGTACGTATATTTCCTGCTCTCCTCTAAACTTGTTCTGGCATTCAGATATTCTGCGGCACATGACTTTCCCAAACAGCTTTGCTTTGACTTTGCTGTGGTGACAGAACAAAGCTGTTGAGGAATTACTTGTCACTCCTGTTCAGAGACCAGCTGTTGGTTGAGTTCTGGGCTTTATGCGGTATGGTGTGTCGGGTGCTTTATCTCAGGCTGTGCTAGCAACTTCCCAACTGCAAGTCAGTGGGACTTGTGCTCCGAAGTTACGCCCTGGGGTGCCTAAATACAGGCTTAGGAGCCAAACTTGAGGGTATTTTTGAACATTTTAGCCTGTGAATAAAAATGTCAATAATTTAATGTATTGGAAGGCCAAACTTTTAACACTGAAGCAGTTTACTTGTAAAGTGACAAAGATTTTTCTACTAAATCGATTGGCTTGCTGAGAACAGGCATTCCAAAATGGCAGCTCCCCTCTCCTTTGGGGTCATGGCAGAAGGAGGGTAAACAAAGAATCTTCTCCCCCACTCATCAGGCTTCTCCTATACTCAAGAACTACTGAAAATGTGAGAGACCTCTCTAAATGCAAAGCAACCTCTTTGAGGCTGTCCTGGGCCTTCTCTCTCAGAGCATGCTGATGCACGGGAACATAACACTGCAATTTAATACTGATTTTCCCAACTCTGTATCCCACAGACGCAACACTCAGCCCACATGCATGCAGCCCTTACTGTCTGCCAGGATCACAAAACTTGTGTTAGAGCCTTGGAGTTGACATGTCAACTTTCCACTCTGTCTCGTATCTGGAAGTGATATCCTCAAAGCTTTTCCACTGGCCAGCTCTTGGGAGACCCAGGATCTCTCCAGTGCATCCCTTGGCGTGGGTTATTGTATTACACGGGGTGTGAATTGTCTATGGAGCTGTTCTATATATAGCTGTTGGATGCTATTTTATCCTTTGTCGGGTTGGAAGCATGCCTGTGTCATTTCCTCAAGCCTGTTACTAGCACACTTGGATGTCTTCCACTAGAGGTTTTCATAGCGCAGTCTGTAAACAGGTATGCTGAGTGAACACTGCCCACATTGCCAAAGGTCTGGATTTTAGCTCCAATCTTGCCAATAAAGAAAACTCTGCAGTGCCAGGCGTTTCCCAGGAGAGCTGGGGGGCCCTGGCTTAAGCTTCTCTTGCTCTTGGTTGCGTCTTTCAGGCAGACCTAAAGCTTTCTTCAAGTGATACTTAAGGTGTATACAGTACAGTGCTTTGCAATCCCACTGCTGGGGAGGGAGGTGTAATCCCCATTGTTTCCCTGTCTGCAGAAATTAGTTTCCCCCAGTATCAGCCAGCAAGGCAGTGATGCCATGAGCACAGCACCTCTGCAATGCTTGATGCCCAGTCTCTGCTTGGTCCACTAGCCTGTGCTATCGCTCAGGAGCCATTGAGCTCAGTGGTGCAGACCTCACTGCCCAACTTGTCCAGAACTACTGGTCAAATACAGACTTGCATTTAGATAGTGCCTTGTTTCCTGAAAGACTGCGAATGGCTTCCCAAACTACAGACACAAATCACATCAACCACAACTGAAACGCAGCCCCTCTATGCTAGAACACTTGTGAAACGCCTGGCAGGCCTGAAAATGCATCAGCCCCCCACATTCGTCTTCCAGTGGGGAAGAGTCGCCGTTGTGATTACACTTTCACTGAGCAAGACTCTGCCCCACTGCATCCCATACTGGGTCACTGCACCAATGCAGTTCCAGCTTTGGCATGAAATTCTATTGATGCAGCTGCAGCAGCGCCCTGATTCTCTCAGTGCAATCCCAGCAAGCTGCTGTGCTGCCTGTGGACATGGCATGATGTGTGCACCTTAA
Source organism: Chelonoidis abingdonii (assembly GCF_003597395.2). Classification (NCBI taxonomy): domain Eukaryota; kingdom Metazoa; phylum Chordata; order Testudines; family Testudinidae; genus Chelonoidis; species Chelonoidis abingdonii. The sequence continues at coordinate 11,387,760 of NC_133769.1, read as the reverse complement.
ACAGGAGAGCTAGGCTGGACTCTTGGGACCAATGCAGTGCAGTTGTCTGTTGCCAAGCTCTGGGAAGAACAAGGCAGTTATTTAACTGAACCCAGCAGCATAGCTGTTCAGAGCACAAAGCGAAATACTGTGCAATTAAAATGCAGGGGAAATGAAAGGGCAGGACACCAGGATTAATACACCTCTTGGTCATGCTATGTTATCCTTGTTGACTGTAAGGGTCAATCTCAATGAAGAATAGTTGGTGGATACAAACCATAAGCAACTAACAAACCAACTTTTGTTTAAATCAGAATTGTTCCCAAGTTGCAGTTCTTTACTTACCATGCTATGGGCTATGTCTACACTGCAGCTGGGAGTGTGATTACCACTCATGTAGAGGTACCTGCATTCCTTTAATCTAGCTAGCTCGCTAAAAATAGCAGTGAGGACAGGATGCACAGGTTTCAGCGTGAACTGCACAACCCCCTTGGGTACCTACTGGCATTGCTAGCCTGTGCCACCATGTCCTCACTGTTGTTTTTAGCAAGCCAGTCCGTAGCGCTTGTGTGGATGTGTCTGCACAAGCTGCAGTTGATGTCACAGCCCTGGTAGTGCTATAGACATACCCAGGATTTAACATTGCTAAAGTGGATGTTCTACTTCTTAGTTTGGATTCCTAACTAAGACCTTGCATGGTGTCAAGCAGAGGGGTAGCTGTGTTAGTCTGGGTCTGTAAAAAGCGACAGTCCTGTGGCACCTTATAGACTAGCAGACATCTGACGAAGTGGATATTCACCCACGAAAGCTTATGCTCCAATATGTCTTAGTCTATAAAGTGCCACAGGACTCTTTGTCGCTTCTAACTAAGCCCTTGTCTGTACTACAGGTTACTTTGGTGTAACTTTGTTGTTCTGGGGTGTGAATAATCCACCCCCGGAGATTTGTAAATTACACGGAGCTAAGCAGCAGTGTGGACCACGCTATGTTGGTGGGCAAGCTTCTGCCATAGCTACACCTTTTGTGGAGGCAGTAGTTGAGGTGACAGGAGAGCTTTCTCTCAATGGCTTAGTCTCCCACCACAAGCGGTGCAGCTGCAGCCTTACAATCTGATTTTATGTAGACTTATTCTGCTAGAGTGCAGAATAAGTCTTAACACTTAAAATGCTCATCTGTGCTGAGAGAGACCAGTCCAGAGCCTCACTAATATCCTTGCTCAGAGAGGAATGCAAACGTTGTTTGGAAATAGTGGGCAAATAGCCTGTGGTTTATCATCAGCCTCTGAGCCACCAATTGAGAGCTGAAATGCTTCAACCAGGCTGTACTCCTATATTAGGAATTGCAGTTTTCAGTCAGTGGGACTTGTTCTCTTAAGTTGCACCCTTGGGTGCCTAAATATAGGCTTAGGAGCCAAACTTTAAGGTATTTTTGAACATTTTAGCCTGTGAATAAAAATGTCAATAACTCACACTGGAACAGTTTACTTGTGAAGTGACAGATTTTGCTACTAAACATTTTTAATACAGTTTAGTCCCTGGTGCTGCAAGCACTTCCACACATGCTTAACTTTCATCACACGAGTACTCCTCCTGAAGGAATTGTTCATGTGAGTGAAGGGAGTTCCCTCCTTGTGTTTGCGGGACAAGGGCCTTCCCTGTCAATATGTTCTTTGCTGCTACCAGTGTTGTGTAATTCAATAAGGGACCCAGCCATAGTGGCATTTTTTAAAACCCTGCATTTACTTCATTGTAAATGGTAGCTGGTACACAGCCTCTCTTAACCTCTGTGCCTTAGGTAACTGCTTGCAACTGACTGTGCAGAAAAGTGTGCTACTTGCCCCTTTGCTAACAGGAAGGCCGAGTGTTCAACTCAAGCCAACACAGACATCTCATGCTACCTTGAGTCGTCTTTCCTATTTCCTGAGGCCTAGGTGAGAGGTGGGGTGGCATGTCTCAGAGCCAAAGGGAGAGGCTGGGAGAGCTTGGTAGTGACATAAGTGCCATGCGCTCTTCCCACCTGATCCAGACAGAATGTGTCACACTCTGCATGAAAAGTTGGAACCCACAGCTCCTCCCTCGCTGCGGGCTCCTGTTAGACCCCAAGGCAGTTTCAGGGTTCGGGAAAACCGATATGGTATAAAGAAGCACTTTGGCCATCATCCCACCCCATCCAATGCAAGATCAGTCCTTTACCAGGATCAAGGAATTTAAATCACTGATTTTTTTGTTTGTTTTTAATGTCAGGGGAGGGTTTGGAAAGCTATTTTGAAAGTTTGCTATTGCAACTTTAAACATTTTTTTAAATGCCACTATGGCTGAGTTCCTTATTGACTTATGCAACACTGGTGGAGGCAAAGAACGTATTGACAGGGAAGGCCCTGATCCTGCAAACACAAGGAGGTAACTCACTTCACTCACATGAACAGTTCCTTCAGGAGGAGTACTCATGATGAAAGTTGTGTGTGGGGAAGTGCTTGCAGTGGCTGTCTGGGTCCTATAGCCTATTTCAGGCTATGAAATAAGGTGGTTTCCTGATGCAGGGAAAGGATCCTTTGGCCCTCTTCGTGCTGGGATGCCAAGCTGTGGAAAACAGGCCTCCCACTCCGAAGGCGGGCTTTCATCTTGCACGGTGCCAGCAGTCCAGTCTTGCTGGTGTCCTATGCCCAGGCAGGAGGAAGAGCCATGTGGTCCTGCTTTGGTATATGAGTTTCTTTGAGTCTCTTGCTGGAAGTGCGTTGAGCATGTTAGTGGAGTGGCAGTGCTCTGGGCTGACAGCTGCTCTTGTTATGAGATGATTGCATTAATAAATTGGCTAATGAATCCAGAACAGCTGTTGCTAACAGGCCAGATATCCCTGTACTCAAACCTGGTCAGGCTCCTTTTGCCTCCATTTGTGTTAAATAGAGCTGAAGCGGCTCATGAATTCTCTGCTGAGAGGCTTCCATGCACGTTCTGATTGTCTCCATTTTGTGAGAGAAGTGAGATGTGGAAGTGCAATGTGGTGTGATTTGCAGTGCTGATATCTGTTAGCACCTGTTAATTATGCTCACTGTTCAAGGGGGTGAGTGAACGTCTGTCATTGCTCTTCCTGGCTTGTGCCTTGTGGGAGTGCTTCCAGCATGCACTTCAGATGCTTGCTTCCATTGCTGCAAGGTCTGCCTCATGCTGCATCAGCACGTACATCAATGGCTCTAGGATCCAGGCATGGAGGCTGGCTCTTCCTAGCCTAGTTGGAAATTGACTGCAGTGTTCACTTCTAAGGCCACGTCTACACTACGGGATAAAATTGAATTTGCTGAAATTGGTTTTATAAAACTGATATAATTTCAATTTCATGCGGCCACACTAGGCACAGTAATTCGGCGTTGTGCGTCCATGCTCCGAGGCTAACGTCGATTTCTGAAGCGTTGCATTGTGGGTAGCACTTCCGTAGCTATCCCATAGTTCCCGCAGTCTCCCCCGCCCCTTGGAATTCACAGGTTGGATCTAATTGTCGCGGGGAGGTTCTGGGTAAATGTCGTCACTCATTCCTTCCTCTCCGGGAAAACATCAGCTGACCAATCCTTCGCGCCATTTTTCCCTGGATTGCCCCTGGCAAGACGCCATACACGGCAATCATGAGCCCGTTTCAGCTTTTTTTTTTCCGGCACCGTATAGTGTACTGGATGCGCGAGAGAGAGGCGATACTCAGCGCTACACAGCAGCATTCACATTGCTTTTGCAATGATAGGCCAGAGATGGTTACCGGTCCATTCTGTACCGTCTACTGCCGGAGAAAAACTGGCAAATGAGATGATGGTTAATCTGTCCCTCTCTGGTACTGTCCGCTGCTAATCATGAAGTTGCCCCTGGCTGAAATCGGCCGGGGGGGCGCAAACACAAAAGCAAAATTGGGAATGACTCACTTGGGGACTGGAGTCAATCCCTAACCTGTATGGTTTAATAAAAATAGTCCAGTCAGTCCTGCTAGAATAAGGGGCAAGTGTATTAGAAGGACCAGTTATGATCAGAGCACAGCTGCTCCTGCTGTCAGTATTTCACAGGGGGGCCCCTGAGCAACCCCACTCCATTGCTCCCTCCTTCCCGATCCTTCCTGGGCACGTGGCAGTGTCCCCCCCCATTTGTGTCATGAAGTTAATAAAAGAATGCAGGAAAAATGAAAAAAAAACCCCAGAAAAAAAAAAAAAAAAAAAACTTGTTAGTGAGATAAAATGAAGGGGACGGCAGCCTCCGGGGCCTATGAGAAGTCAAAGGCAGTACAGAATTCTTTTCTTTACATAGGAGAGGGAGTGAAGCCAGCCCCAGTTGCTATGAGAGACAGTTACCAGCCGTTTCTGTACCATCTACTGAGAGAACTGGGAGGTACATTCCCCATTTTTACCCAGGCGCCCGTCCGGCCTCACTGAGGCCAGCCAGGAGGCACTCACCCGGGCTGCAATGGCGACGACGATAATCAGTCATACATTGTACCGTCTACCCACCGGGGAGGGGAGAAGGAGCGGATATGCTCTTCACTGCTGCAAGCATCGCGTCTACGCAGCAAGCATTCAGTACACAATAGGGTGACATTGAAAGAAGTCAAGAAATGATTCTTTCCCTTTTCGATTTTCTTTCAGCGTGGTGGTGGGGGGGAAAGACCTGAAGGAGTTTATTCCTGAAACCACGCCAGACACTGTGTTTGAAACCTACAACATTGGGGCCGCTCAGCAAGAATGCAAATACTTTTCCGGAGACCTGCTGTTTGGACCTGTGGATAGCTGGAGTCTCAGTACCGCTCCCATGAGCGTCCATTGAGTCTCTGGCTTCCCGTTACGCTTGTCACGCAGCGACTGTGTATCGTGGAGAGTTTTTTTTCAAAATGCTTTGGCATTTCGTGTCTGTAACGGAGCGATTGCTGTCCAGAGCGGTCAGTGGTGCACTGTGGGATACCGCCCGGAGGCCAATAATGTTGATTTCCGTCCACAGTAACCGTAATCCGATATGTTAATATCGAATTTAGCGCTACTCCTCTTGTCAGGGTGGAGTACGGAAATAGATTTAAAGAGCCCTTTATATCGATATAAAGGGCGTTGTGTGGACGGGTACAGCGTTAAATCGATTTAATGCTCTTTAAATCGATTTAAACGCATAGTGTAGACCAGGCCTAAGTGTCAGAAGATAAGCCTGCAGTTCCTGGAGCCAGGCTGGTGAAACAAACTCCGTCTGCAGACAGTGTTCCCCAGACTGTGGCAGTCCAGTCATTAACGCAGGGAGTCTGGGCCCCTGGACTGGATTACTGGCTCAGCCACTTGCTTGCTGAGACACCTTGGGCCAGTCATTTAATTGTTGTGGCTATGTCCCACAAAGGAAGGAATTTATTTCTGACTCAGATGCTGTGCGGCGTAGGTTATGTCTGCGCAGACAGTATGACCCCACAGTTCTTCCTGGGTGCAGCTCCACTGGGGGGAAGCTGTAGCAAAGGGTTGGGTCTCTTTCCCACTGTACTGGGGAATAGATTGCACCGTGGTGTGAAACCAGGGCTCCCATCTGCCTGGCCATCCTTGGGTCTTCATTCAGCTAATCCTCTTATAGGGATGGCCTCAGTGCTGTACTTGTAAAGCTCTAACTTCCTCAGCTGTGAGATGCTAGACAAGATTCCTCTAGTCTCAGGTGTGCTGTGTGCACTGCGATTAGCAAGGCGATGTCTGGCTTTCCCCTGTATCTGTTCGACCTGAGTGGTGGTTGGATTGTTAAAGCATCCAGAAGTGAAATGTCAAGTCAAATGTGTGCTCCCTGGAGCAAACCTTCTTGGTAAAACATGCAAGATAGCAATGCCCCAGCATCCAACTGCCTCTGCTATGCACAGCCCCCACACCTCTGCGCTGGCTATTGTATGCTCTTACAATAGAGCTGTGTTTTCTCCTAGTCCTGAGCAGAACAGACTGGCTGAGCTGGAAGATCAGGCGAAGGTTGCAAAAAAAGGAACGTGGAGCGAAGGAACAGGCTCTCACACGGTCCGGGATCTCAAATACACGATTGAAAACCCGCGCCACTTTGTGGACTCCATGCACCAGAAGCCAGTCAATGGTGAGCGTGTGCTCCAGGTGAAGCAGCTTGATGGGATACCGGCGAGCATATAGCTGTGGGATGTTCACATCTTACTAGTGTTTACGTATGCACTGTTCTTTGAGCTCTGACAGGCCTCAGTTTGCAGTCTGTCCCAGTGGAGGCTGCTGGGTGCATATCCCAAGTGAATTGGCCTTTCGTGTCCAGGGCAGGGGATTGCAGTGCGTGCTGCTTGGGTGTGGGTGTCTTCTCATGTCTGGATTTGATTGAATGCTGTGGTGGAAGGAGCATAAAGTTGGTGCTGCTCTCTTCCCTTGAGAGTTGACCCTCACTCGTTTCTATTCTGTAGCCATCATAGAACATGTCCGGGATGGTAGCGTGGTCAGAGCCCTGCTCCTGCCTGATTACTACTTGGTCACCGTCATGCTTTCTGGCATCAAGGTGAGTCATGGCTCTTGTTTCCTTCTTTTGGTTCCTTCCTGGTTGCAGTTTGCAACCAGACCTTTGCTACAGTTGGGCCTTGAGGCTTGTCACAAGCATGCTGGTATCCTCCATTGCTCTGTGCTGAGCTGCACTGCCCGTTGGGGTGTGCCTACTCTAATGTGCATTGCTGCTTTCAATGAGGAGAGTCTGGGCTTTCACCAGTAACCCCCTTTTAAACCTCCTGAACCGGAGCTTCACAGTTTAAGTTGGTTTTATTCCCTGGGAAAGTGTCCATGAAATTCCCTATCTCAGGACTGCCTCTTTGGTAACTGTCAGGCTGTGTCCACACCCCTCCTCTAGACTTCACAAGGAGACAGTGGCTGCTCATCTCCATGTCTCCTGCAGGAGATGGGAGTTAAAGCAGATCTTAGCTACTTAAGAGTCGAAGACTTAATCCCTGTCTTTTAGTAGCTTAGGGGCAACAAGTCCATGGGGAAATCTGGTTTGAAAGCATTCTGCAGCCAGTGCAGCCTTAGGGCAATGATCTTGCCTTGTCACAGGCTAAGCAGGATCTGCCTTGTCAGGGTTTTGGCTAAAACTCCCAGGGCTTTGCTAATTCAGTGAGCGAAGACCGTCCCTTCAGTCCCAGCACTGAACTCTGTGTCCCAGCCTGGTACTTAGCTGTCGCTGATGGGAGGTAGCCTTTTTCAGATCACACAAATCCTAAAAACTTGACACTCGTGGTCATTGAAGATCCTGGGATAAGGGTGGGGCCAGTACTCTATTCAGGAACTGTCCTGCGCTTCCCAAAAGCCAGAGCCCTCCACGTCTTTCCCTCTTCTGGGACTGTCAACGGTTCCACAACGTCAGAAGTGCTAGCATATCACTTGCTGCCTGGGCCGGAATTCCCTTCCTGAATGCCTGGCCATGGTTAGAACTTTGCAAATGCCTTTCCCAGAGAAACGCTTCCATTCTTATGCATTTGTGGATGTGCTTCCAGGCAGACACTGAGAGCCCTGATTGCTGATCAGGTGTTGAAAATCTGCCTTTTTTTGTGGTCTCCCATTGGGCACTCAAAATTACTAGGGTGAACCTTGGCCTGTATCTCGGTACAGGGTCTGGGAGCCGCCAGAATACCAAGAGTAATTACACAGCTGTTTCCCCAAGGGTTAACAGCACTTACTGAGAGGTGCCCAGATGTCCCAATGTTATAAGAACTGTCCTGATATTAGGGGTTAGGTCTTCCACAGGACCCATGGTCCCCCATCTCGATGTTTCACAATGCTATATCTGGTCACCTACTTACTGCACAAATGCATGAGTCTGAGGCCGTTCCTGTGGAGTGGACTCCAGGATTCCAGCACGCAAGGCACTAATGGTTCCGGTCCGTGGTCCGGGTGCCCTCGCTCTGCTGCTGGTGATTCTACATGTGGTGGAGGTGTGCTCTGTTCTGTACAATCCACAGTGGGAGTGGGAGCAGGAGCGATGGTGGTCCATCCATCCCTGCTCTCGAATTACTGCTGCCGAGCAATCTGTCGCATCCTAGAGGTCTTACCAGTGCGCCCCCTCCTAACCTGCCCTTGCCTCCGCTCTGCAGTGCCCCACGTTCAAGCGGGAGGCAGATGGCACAGAGACACCGGAGCCATTTGCAGCTGAAGCAAAGTTCTTCACTGAGTCACGGCTGCTGCAGAGAGATGTGCAGATTGTCCTGGAGAGCTGCCACAATCAGAACATCCTGGGCACCATCCTCCATCCGGCAAGTGGGGCATGGGGTGCTGAGGGTCTCTGCGCAGATCCTTGTGCGACAGGTTACTGCTATTGAGGAGAGCAGAGATTTGGGCCTTTTGCTCATGTGCCCAAGCTGAGTGTATCTGGCCAACAGTCCTAGTGGTACTGTGGGGTTCACAGTCTTTCATCTCTGGAGCTTGGAGTTCAAAGCTGCACGGGGTGGCCACTGAAATGGAGGAGAGTTTTGAATTTCAGGGGAGGTGTCCAGAGCACATTCCGTATTCAGTGGGGAGTTGGTGCAGAGAGCATAGCTAGCCGGGGAGCAGTGCTCTTGGCGACTCGTGCTGCTTATTAAACTGCAGAGCCTGCTGCCTTCTGCAGCACTGGGATCTCTACAGGGCAGGTAGCTTTATTGCTGGGTAGGAGTTCCTGACTGTAGTGGGATACCATGGCCAGTGGTGTGGCAGGCCAGGGTGGTGACTTCTAGGCAGTCACTGATGGCAGTAGGGGGTGGCTGGCTGTTTGGGCATCCAGTATCCGAGGGGCCCTACAGGACTGCCGCCCAGGTGACAGAGGGCTGCTGCCTCCTCTAACATCCCCCACTGTTGAGGGCAAGTTTTAAGTGCTTTCCTGTTGGCTAGTTCCCTACTCGTGTAGGGGTGCGGGGAGCAATCACTAGTGTGGCTCCTGCTAGCCTAGGGTACAGAATGGATCCCTGCCTTCCATGGGCTAGCTGCAGTTGTCCTGTGAGCATGGCAATGAGCTAGGGCTGTCGGGTCTCAGCCAGGGCTGGGCCTAGCATGATGCTGCTTCCTTTAGCAACGAGGGCCTCCGTGGCTCTAGACTCCTCCCACATACTAGTGGCCAGGAAATGGGTGTCTGTCCTGGCCCTGCCACAGGAATAACACCTGAGCCTCCAAGCTCCAGGAGTGTAGAGACTGACCCTGTCGTCTCCCCTCCTGGTTCCAGAATGGCAACATCACGGAGCTGCTGCTGAAGGAAGGCTTTGCGCGCTGCGTGGACTGGTCCATTGCTGTGTATACCCGTGGGGCTGAGAAGTTGCGAGCTGCCGAAAGGTAACTGGTGGCTGCTGATGCTGGGTGGAGATGGTTCTGGGGCACAGGGCTCCACAAGCATCAACCAAGGTCTTACCCAGAGTGCCCTTGACCGAGAGGGTTTTATGAGCTAAAGAAAATCACATCCGTGCCTCCCATTGGCTGCCTGAATGGGGGAGTGTTAGGGAGTTGGGCCCAGCTTCTTGGCTGTGGGAAGGACAATTGTCTGCCTCCTGCTCTGCCCCTAGTGACAGCTGCGTGGTGTGCTCTGCTTGCAGAGGAGTTGGGTTAGCTGAGCTCCTGCGGAGGTGGGAGACTGCTGCAGCCAGCTGGGAAAGGCTCAGAGGAAGGTGATCTCCCAGCCCACTGGCTGGCTTCTCTCCTTTCCCCCTTGGTGTCTGGTGGGGGAATCCCAGAGCTGCTCTTTGAAGAGGGAGGTAGGGGCTGGGTGTGCGTCTCCTTTTCACAGCAGTGTCCAAGCAGAGCAGATGGGATGCTGCCTGCTGCCTTCTGTGGGTGGCTGACAGCTGTGGTGCTCCCCTGCCACTGTCTCCTATCTCGGCTGAGATCTAGGGGCATCCTTCCCCCTCAGCCCATGGCCCTGGAGCACCCCTCACTGCCGTAGTTTGCCTCTTGCATGCAGCTTCAGAAGAATGCAGATCTCTGCCTTGGAAGGTGACCATGGAGAGCCAGGAGCTTGGCTGATCCCTTGGCATATAGATTCCAGCCAGCTCAGGTCTGTCATCTGCTCTGCTCAGTTGGATGTTGCTGGCTAACACAGCACTTGCCTGGCTGGGCTGGGAGCTGCAGGTGGGCAGGATACACTAGTGGTTTGGGCCATGGCTTTTGCAATGGGGACCTGATACTCAGAGGCCTCCACGTGGCTTTAGAGGCAAGTGGCCATGAGAACTCAAGAGGACTCAGCTGCTCCCTGTGTTGCCTTTAATTTTCTTGCTGTCCTGATCCACTTCCTCACTGCAGTTGGGTTACAAAAGCCTGTTCATCTGCTGGGTGCCTTTGTGCCAGGAATCAGGACTGACTTAGTGCTCAGAGCAGTTGCCTGTGTGTAGGGCATGGATGCCATGTCAGTCTTGGTTAGATGGGGGTCACCATCTGCAAGGGGCTTGGCCCCATCTCCCGCGATGGCAGGAAGTAGGACAGGATGCACACCCCAAACCTAGCTCTGGATGGTCAGGTGCATCTTTCTGTTGCTAGGTACGCCAAGGAACGCAAGCTGAGAATCTGGAGAGACTATGTGGCTCCCACAGCTAATCTGGACCAGAAGGACAAGCAGTTCATTGCAAAGGTGAGTACCTTGCAGGTGAGAAGATGTCCTGTCCTGTTCAGGCTCTCAGGACCTGAGCAGAGCATGGAAGACAGGTAGCCACAGAGCATGTGCTGCTGCTGGTTTCAAAGTGCATAAAACTTTGGGATTTTTTCCATAGCTACAGATGGCACATCCCTTCCCTGTTGTGTGCAGCATTGCACAACTGGCCAGGTGCATGAGGGGATTGTGATTTTCCTCTGTAGTGTGGCATGCTGGTCAAGGCCAGAAGCAGGAGGTGGGACTTGTTGGTTTGTACTGGGCTGGCAGATGCTACCTCCTTGTAACTTGCAGCCAGGGCTGCTAGTACAACTGCTCAAGGTGAGAAGCTATCAGAGTTAGGCTTTCTTTCAACCCTGCCCTGCCCCGCAGCAATGCCACAGTGCCCGGCATGGGCTGCTCCTCAGATGCAAAGGAGCTCAATCTGCAGCCAATGAGCTGTGCTTGTTCGACCCTTTGTATATGGGAGCACTTGTCCCATGGAACTCCCACCTGCAGTTACCTGCCCACCATCCTGCTTCCTGCATGCACCATACTCTGTCTTCCCCTCCCTGTGTTGCTTCTCCTCTGTGCTCAAACCTCCCTTGATGGGAAAGCCCCAGGACTGGCTGGAGCAGGGTGGTACTGAGGAGAGAGGAGGGGGTCGAGGTACATGAGGATCGAGTCAAGAATGGCCCGAACTGATGTGTGCAGAAAGAATGGGAAAGTTTAATTCTCCAAGCTTGAAATAGAGGGTTTTGCTCCACCCTGTGCACATTGGTGAGTAGTGCAGGGACATTTCGGCTGCTCCTACAGTGCTGTGGCCAGCAGAGGGCTGCCTGGGCTCATGGTAATGCTTTTTCTGCTAAAGTTCATTTGCTTCAGTTGCATTGTAGCATGAACCCTTCTGCAGCCACCTCCTAGCCTTCCTTTCCAGAGCTGCTTTAACACGGGGATAATGGAATTCCAGCATTACAGCAGTCTGAGATGGAGGAACCCTGAGTCTGGAAGGAAGATTGAACCCTTCTGAGTCAGGGAATAAACCAACCACTGACTGGTCAGACAGGAGCTTTCCCTTGGGGGCAGATTATCCCAGGACTGCCTCTGCTGCAGGATTTCTTGCACCTTCCTCTGAATCAGCTTGCCCTGAGCGAGATGAGCCACAGATCTGATCTGACAGAGCCGGGCCTGTATTCCTTGTTCATCCTGCATGTATTGCAGTCACCACTAACAGCCCCAGCTGAGATCAAAGCCCCATTGTGCTAGGAGCTGTACAGACATAGTGAGCGACAGCCCCTGCCTCAGGGAGTTCATGGGCTAAATAGACAACAGAGATGGTGTTGGGAGGGAGTGGGGAGAGGACTTGCCTAAGGTCACAGAACAGGTCAGTGTTGACTGAGGTTAAAACCAAGCCCTTTCACCCTCTTCCCTGGTGCCGTACTCTGCTGTGCCTGGGGAGTCTCTAGAGCTAGCAAAGCATTGCCTGGGAGGTGCTGTGTGCGCTGCAGGACTGTAACCTGTTGAATGCGGTCTGTAAATATTTCATACTGTGTAACCATATCAGCCTGCTGCTTGGAGATTGGGAAGTGGTCGGAAAGCCACTAGATGGTGCTATTGGCGTGTAGTTAGGCTCTGGGAAAATACGCTGGGTATAAATGCATGCAGCTGGGGAGTTTTAATTTGGATGGAAATGCCTGAGAAATGGGCAGTCCAATTTCTTGAAAAGTAAACGTAACCCCCTGCTCTCGGTTCCTCCCCTACTTTTTGGGAATGATCCCAGCAGTGGGTCTCGGCCCCCTCTGGGTGGAACCTCCTTGCCTCTCCCCCTTGCAGCCTGTCTCTAGGTTTCCAGCCCCTGTAAACTGTCTCGGAAATGGAATTATTCTCATTGTCAGCCTCAAATGTCAATCAGCCACAGGATGCTCTCCTGCTTGGCATTCTCCTGTGCATCTGTAGGAGAGAGCGCACTGGGCGGTGAGGAGTTTGCTCTATGCAGGAGTGGTTGGGCTGTCACCGATCAGAACACTGCTGCTCTCCAACAGTCCACACCTGGGGGAAAGGAAACAGTGCAGGAACAATCAGGCGGTGCCACTCACCAGCACATGCTCCGTATGTGGGCATTATTCTTAGCCCATGTACCTTGGACAGATCTGCAGGCAGTCTAGGGCAACAGCTTAGCATGAAGGGCTGGAGGAGATCCCAGTGGCTCTGGGAGTTAGGCTGATGCCCGTAGTCACTGACTTCTTAAGACTGAGGTCATCTCATATTTTGCTACCTCTAAAGCACAATGCAAGACTTGTCTGAGTGCACAGGTCTACCGTAATTAGCGCAATAGATGTTCTGGTGGCTGAGTCTCTTCTCCTATCCTGTTGGTATGTAGCTATCCCAAGACAGCAGCTCTGGAATTGCATCCTTGCTGAAGGATCCGTAGAGCACAAAGTCCTCCCAGGATAATGTGGAGGCTTTAAATCCTTGTCTGGCACCTAGGCATGTGTCACGGAGTGTGGGGGAGTCCGGTCCTGCACCCCTCATCCTGGGACCCACAGTGACTCTCAGCCAGCCAGTAAAACAGAAGGTTTATTGGACAACGAGAATGCAGGTTACAGCAGAGCTTGTTGGCACAGTCAGGACCCCTCATTCGAGTCCTTCTGGGAGTTCAGGGTGCTCGGATCCTAGCTTAGGATACCCTGAATTCCCCCCACTGAGCCCAAAACCGAAACTGACTTAACTCCCCTACCACTGGCCCCTTCCTTTGTCTACCTTCCCGGCAAAGGTGTTGACCCTCCCCCCTGCTCCCTGGCTCAGGTTACAGGCTGAGCACTTGTCCCTCATCTAAAGTAATCCCCGGCTCTCCCATCCCCCACGCAGACAGTCCCTACTCCATCACAGCATGGCAATGAGGCACTAAAAACCATAGCAGTGTAGGTCTGGAAGTGACCTTGAGCGATCGGTAGTCCAACTCCCTGCACAAGAAAGCCTACACCTTCCCTGACAGGTTTGTGAATCTGATCTTAAACCCCCAGTGCTGGGGATTCCACAGCCTCCCTTGGAAGCCTGTTCCAGAGCTTAGTTACTTTTAGAGTAAGAACATTTTTCCTAATGTCAAACCTAACTCTCCTTTGCTGCAGATTAAGCCCCATAACTGTTTGTCCTGCCTTCAGTGGCCAAGGAGAACAGCTGATCTTGTCCTCTTATATCAGCCCTTCACATCTGAAGACTGTTCTCAGGTCCCCACTCAGTCAACTTTTCTCAAGACTAACCATACTCAGTTTGTTTAACCTTTCCTCATAGGTTAGATTTTCTAAACCTTTGATCACTTTTGCTGCTCTTCTGTGGACTCTCTCCAATTTGCCCACCTCTTTCCCAAAGGTGTGATGCTCAGAACTGGATACAGTACTCCAGCTGAGGCCTTGCCAGTGCTGAGCAGAATGGGACAACTACCTCCCATGTTTTATATACATTGCTCCTTTTAATACTTCCCAGAATATTAGCCTCTTTCACAACTGCATGAGATTGACTCCTATTTGTGATCCACTAAAACCCCCAGCTCCTTTTCAGCAGTGCTACCACCTAGGCAGGTAGTCCCTGGTTTCTAGTCATGCATTTGATTTTTCCTTCCTAAGTGTGGTACTTTGTCTTTGAATTTCATCTTGTTGATTTCAGACCCATTCTCTAACTGGTCAAGGACCTCAGAGAAGGAGTAGAATTCAAAAAGTTCTTGCAACCCCTCCCAGCTTGGTTTCATCTGCATATTTTATAATCCTATTCTCCACTCCATTATCCAAGTCATTAATGAAAATATTTAGTAATGGAGCCAGGACTGACCCCAGCAGGACCTCACTAGATATGTCTTCCCAGCTTGACAGACACTAGACACAGCCAACTGAGAAACTGCTGGTTAGTATGTGCTTAGGCAGGGAGGGAAATAGATTCCAACCGCAGGGTGGGGCTACCTGACAGAGTGATGCTGGAGTGAGTATGCAAAACTGACAGAGCGATGTTGGAGTGAGTTCACAGAGCTGAGTATGAGACCTTTGCCAGTAAATGTCATGCTGGATTCTCAGCCTTGGAGACTGAGGTCGTCTTATTACTGTCTAATCACAAGACCCTTCCATGGTTCAACTTTTACCTGGTGGGGAGCAAAGAAGGTTGGACTGAGACTTGAAGGACAAACGGACCTTTGCCTGACCTCATGTGTTGCACTGGCCAGAGACTCTTACTCAGTGATTCCTGCTCCCAGCACAGAACGTCGGATTGAGCCTGGAGCAGATCTTGAGACTGCACAGTGGTTAACAGCCCTCACTGTTATATTTCTGCACCTTTGTATGATCCACCTAGTTCTTGGTGCTCCTGCTGTAGCTGCTGACAAGCGGAGCAGTTAGCTTCTGGTGGCTCCTGGGGTGAGGACCACCTGTTCAGAGGGAACCGGCCTGACCCCTTCCCCCAGCTCATTGCTTAAGCCTTTGAGGAGATACTGCTTCATTCAGGTTGAGCTGCGCTTGCCATCTGCCCCAGTACAGTGCCACGTGTATGCTCTCATCCTCTTGCATTCTGGCTTTCAGCTACCGAGGACCCTTTCCCACAGGGCTTGTGAGTAGTCACCTCAGCTCATGGCACAGGGCAGCAGTGGTCTTGCAACAAGGGGCATTGGAATACAGCAATGCAAATGCACCGTGTTCGGCTCCTGTTCTTGGTTATAATGGTAGGAGACTGTCGGAAGTGTCAATGGTATAGTCAAGTGTGGCAGTTACCATGCCCTCTGGGATGAGCATGGGGGTATTCAATGCATTAACTCCTGCCAGGCTGGAAAACAGGGCACTTTACTTGTGAATTTAACCTGTCCCTTCAGCCCATGCACCACCTGATCCACTGGAGCACATCCATAGGTCCTGGTGCCAGAACATGAGCCCCAGGAGGCAAAATTGAGCAGCAAAGGTTCCTCTCTGCCCATGGTGGGGACTGACTTTGGGAGCGATGTATGAACGTGGCTCCAGTTCTTTAACTGAAGGTCTCTTGCCTGGCAGGTAACTGGGCTCTTTGACCTTCTTGAGATGGTTAAAGAAATGTCCTCCTGGGGTAGGCCAGTGCCAGTGCAGGTGCCTTCTTACCAGGGGATGATGCCTGCTCCCTGCATTTGGAGGATGCCCATCACTGTCTTATCTGGGAGCCCTTTAAATGGAAATGAATGAAATGAACCAAGGCAAGTGTGTCCACCTCTGCTTTCTCAGAACCATCTTGTCGTCTAGGGCAGCTGTAGCTGGGGCTGGACTGACACCACCTCTGAACTGGCAACAGGTCTGATGTCTGCCTTGGGTTTTGTATGCTCTCTGCCAGCTCTGAATGCCACTGCTGAGGGCATGCCAGGAATGCCCTGCCCTTGGCAATGCCTATCAAGTCTGCCGTAGGGACAGCTGCCAACCCAAGATCCCAGGGGAAGAAATGGCTTTGAACATCTCTGGTCCTAGCCTATTTAGGATTTTGAAGATATAAGGGCCATGTGTTGGGTCAGGAGTGGAATAGGCAACCAACCCATGGTCCAGGCCTCTCTTCTCTCACTGTCTTTCCCCCTGTAGAATATACGTTGCTTTCATACCACTCCCAGGTGGGCTGTGGGGCCAGGGGAGTTCATCTAGCCTGTGCCTAGGTATCCACATGCAACAGCAGGACCATGCCAGTGTACAGAGACCTTGGAACAGCCATATCATCCAGGTTCTCTGGCTACATCTACACTGTCATTAAAAAAACAAACACCCAAGGCAGAGTCTCGGAGCCCAGGTCAACTGATCTGGGCTTGGGCTGTGGGTTAAAAACAGCAGCATAGATGGTGGGACTGAGGCTGGAGTCTGGGCTCTGAGACCCTTTCCATCATAGGGCCCCAGAACCTGGGCTTCAGCCTGAGCCCAAAAGTCTACACTAATTTTACAGCCCTGCAACCTGAGCCAGTTGACCCAGGCCAGCTGTGACCGTGCTGTGGGTCTTATCACAGTGTAGATGTACCCTCTGGGGATAAAGTGCCTTTCACATAGTCTTCTGGCTGGCCGGCTGTCCTCTTCTCTCGCAAGGATGCCATGGCACTTGAGTCAGTTGCTGGGGCAGGGTACCTTTGAGGTGGGTCTCCTTCTGGGTCTAGAAAGCAGCCAATGCTGCCCTGAATCCCTGGCTCTTAGTTGGAAGGCAGAGGAAAGCCCAGTTAGAAGCAGCCCGTGGCCTCTGTCAGCATGTCTCCTTTAGGGTATTGTCTGGGCCATGGCTGACTCCAGAGAGTTGACTCTAACTTTGCTGGAAGGATTGATTGGCCCGACATGGGACTTGGGAGGACTGGAGGTGGGGAGGGCACCGGAAATGGTCGTCTTCTCCCCCTCCCCCTTCCCCTCCCAATTCTGCTAAATGTTTCCTGGTGTCTGGAGGTGGAGGGTGGTGTGGTGCAGGCTGTCTGGAGCTGGGGGGAGCAGAGAAGTCAGACCCATGTAATTCTACTGGAGTGCTCCCTGGTGTCAGAGCTGGTGAGGCTCAGGGTGAACTGCCACAAGCAGGACTAGAGCTGGGTGACCTTGGCTAGGGCCTCACCCCTGGACCCTTCAGCCTTCCAAGAGGTTCTTGGGTGCTAGCACTGATTTGCCTAGGAGAGTGCCCCTTGGGAGGGGCTGGCCCCAGTCCTTGCTTAACTGGCAGCCCTGGGGGGGGGGAGGAGGACGAGGGAGAGCTCTCCTTGTCTCTTTGGGTTAGAGGGAAAGCACGTTAACTTCACAATGGTTAGCTGAACTTTCATCTGAAACGTGACTTCTTGTAGCGGTTTGCAGGCTCTGCTGCCTTTCCCACATCGTTTTTGCTGATCGCTGCTGTTTCCTACCATATGGTCCCCTGGGCACGTGACTGGCTTCCCCCTCCTTCGCTGTGCCGATTCCAAGAACTCGCCTGGTGTTCTTACAGAAGGTTTAACGTGTTCAAGGCCGACAGCTGAGCTCTGATACTGTGAGAACAGTTCAGAGGGCTGGGAGGGCCCTGGGTCTGACCTCCTCCAGAAGAACCCCAACTGAGGGCTGTGCTTAACTTGCATAGCCAGATGCTGGTGGCTGGTTGCGTGATGGCACTTGTAGTCAGGGCTAGGAGTGGCCTTGAGGCACTGGGCTGGAACTCAGGAGATAGGAGTTTCCCCCAGCTCTGCTGCTGACCTACTGTGACCACAGGCAGGTAATGGTCTCTGGACCTCTGTACCCCTCTATCATAAGCATAATTCCTAATTCTGAACCTTAGAGTCCAAAATGTGGGTGCCTGCATGAAACCTCCAAGCTTAATTACCAGCTTGGATCTGATAGTGCTGCCACCAGCCAAAAATTTCCAGTGTTTGGCTCACTCTGGTCTCCCCAAAACCTTCCCTGGGGGACCCCAAGACTCAGATGCCCTGAGTCTTACCACAAAGGGAAATAACCCCCCTCCCCTTGTCTTCACCTTTTCCTCCCCCCAGGCTTCCCCTCTGTCGGAGTATTCCTGAAGATTCATTTACCCATTAACGACGCCCTTGAATTACCAGAACCAGAGAGAGTACAATTTCCCTTCGCCCCCCTCTTCTTTTCCCTCCTCGTCTTCCCTGAGAGCAGACCGCTAATCCTGGCACAGGGAATCTATCCCTTAGCAAGCCCTCACTTAGAGGGAAAATAGACAAGATCAAACACAGGTTTTAAAAGAAAAAGCTTTATTAAAGGAAAAGACTAAGAAAAGGTCTCGTATCACGATACACAATATACAGGGCTTCATTGCTAAAAGAAAATATTAACTAAAACATCCTTATTCAAAAAGAGCAAAATACAATTTAAACATTCCAGCAAACTACACACATATAATCACAAAAACCAATATTAAAACCTTTGTCTTCTAACCTTTGTTACTTAAAACTTGGAAACAGAAGGCATTAGAAAACCTGGAGATTAGAAATATCACCTATCAATAGCCGATAGCCAGAACAGACGGACAAAAGACACACACCCAAAAATTCCCTCCCTGAACTTTGAAAAATCCGGTTTCCTGATTGGTCCTCTGGTCAGGTGTGTGGTTCCCTTTGTTAACCCTTTACAGGTAAAAGAAACATTAACCCTTAGCTATCTGTTTATGACACCTCTGTAACATGGGGATATTTCCTCTCCCTCCCCCCGTCTCTTGTCTGTTAGATTGTAAACTGCTGGCTAGGGCACTGCATTCCTTGCTCTGCCGGTGACTTGGCCAAGTCATTTTCCCTCTGTCCCCCCCATCCCTTTTGTTGTCTTGACTGAGACTGAGCTTGGCCTGTCTCAGTGTCCCGGTGGAGCCCTGCTCTTATCTGGGGTCTGTAGGCGTGGCTATAACACATAATGGTCTCCCCAGACCACATCTCTGTTCAAGGTGCTGCGCTAATGGTAGACATCCACAGGCAGCATCTGGCCGGTTGCACTTTGGCTGCTCCTGGCTTAGCCTGAAGCTTGGGCCCCTAAACTCGGCAATGGGAGCCCATCTTCCCATGTCCTTGACTGGTAACACCAGACTTGTGTCTTCTGCTAACATGCCACTTCAGCAGAAATGTGCCAATCAGTATTTCGGAAGCAAACCCTGGGAAGCTCCTGAGTGGCACCATTTTTGCAGTGTCAATTTTTGGTCTCTTTCCTCGCTGAGAATTGTAAGTGACAAGGAAAATCAGGACGAATGTCTTGAGTGCTTTAAAGTGCAGGAGCTTAAACGGGTGTTGGTCACATGCATCACATCTTGTGAGCCTCCTATGGAAGGTGCTTTATAAACACTTATCAATCCTCCTGATGCCAGGAGAGGTAGATAAGTACTTGCTGTCTCAGATGGGGCAACTGAGCTGGGGACACCAGGTGGCTTCCCTGTGCTATATCTGGCAGACCACACCATACACGCCTCTGCCTGGCATGGGGCTCTTTCACACTTGAATGTGTATCGCAATGTCTGCATAGCACACTAATGAAACCTGACATGACCAATGCTGCAAAAGCTGATTGCTTTATTGCTTACGCCATCTCCATGCTTGGCAGCCAGTTAAGCCACTTGTTCCACTGACAGTAACCATGTAAGGGTTTGGGGGAGGGGAGGGGAAACCCTTGCTTAGTTGACATTGTAGTATCATGTTACAGGCAGTTCTTCAGACCATGGCAAATTGGCTTTGGATAATTTCAGATCCTGCTGGCATCATGTTCAGATGATGGTATGAAAGTGAGAGCACTGATTTTTTTTTTTTGATTTGAAAAGCGTCAGGAGTTCTGGCCCTAAATAATAGGTTTTAATTGGTCAGATAAACAGTGGAGTGTGTGGGAAGGAAAAGTAGTGGAAATCTCTAAAGGATTAAAGAGGCTGTTTCTTCTGAGTGCCCCTGCGTATACAGTCAGCTCGCAGCTTGAATGCATTGGGGGTCCGTCCTATACAGAGCTGACTGTTACCAGCACTTAGTTTTTGGTGTGGAATGTATTTGCTACCAAGGTTATGCACTGTTGGGAAATGCAAAGTTGAGGTGGTTACCTCTGCCCCTTGTACACATGACCTGCCATAGCTTTAATCACGTGAGCAGGCTGCTTTTCACTTCGAAGTATGAAGGTAATTTGGCTGTGCTGGGATGTTCAGGGCAGCTGCCTTCTAGTTGCCATTCAGGGGATGACAGCTAGCTTCCAGACTCGCTCATCAGCAGATTTAGAGGGGCTAAATCTGCCAGCCCTATCTTCTCTATTGCTGTTATACTGAATATACAGTGCTGAGATTTTGGGGTGCTCTGAGGATTGAGCTGGATTTTTCACAAGGTGCTGAGCATCCACACAACAGGTTAGACACTCGAGTTCACTAGTTACTTGAAGAACCATGGCCTGTACACTTACATCCACTTATCCTTTACGTCTCATTGTTTGTGATGGTGTATTCAGTATAGTGCACCCAAGGGGCTGTTAGGGTTGTGCATTCTGCGTTTTTGCGTTTCCTGCCTTTAAGTGCTGGCATGTGCAACAGCAGCCTTCTGTTAATGGAGTTTTTATGTGGAAGTTCCTGGGGTTTCAAAAGGGAAATGGTGGAAGATAATAGGCTAGAGACCAGCAGCTCACTTGAGGTGCTCAGGGCTCTGACGGAGCTCTGCCTCTTTCCAGTAGTGTTCCTGTAGGTGCCCCACATCAGCTGCTTGCTCCCTGGCTATGGCAGTAGTCGTGTGCCAAGCAGCTGATGTGGAGCACCCACAGGGACTTGCATCTCAAAGAAATCTCGCTGCTGCACAAGGGATGTTACTTAGCCTTCCTTGCACATCTGTGAAAGCCAATCTTAATCTGTTCTAACATTGATCTGTAGTAGATGCAAATAAACCTAATGCGACCATTAATCTCCCAAAGTGCATGTTCAATAGCACAGTAAATACAGGTGCATTAAGTAGCCTTGCCTCACTCACTGTGACACCATAAGGTATGAAAGTTACTACTCGGTAGAGGGGCAGGACTCCCCACTGATCATGCACCCATGGAGCCCTGCTTCAGTCTGTATGTGAGTTTGCTGTAGATTTTGCTAACAGTTCATCTAGGGATGCACATGTTTCCTTTGCAGAACAAGGAGAACTGTTTTTAAAACAACAAAACTGCCCATCTGCAAAGGAGGTGCTCCAGACCTTGGCCAAATCTGACCCAACTTTTTGTGGAACGTGCCAAGTCGCACATTCCTATGGGCTGTTTCCCTGCCACAGCTCAGCTCTGAGTTTGATGTGTCAGCTGGTTGAAAGGGCAGCTCTTTTTCTGTCTTCTGCTCCTGTTTGCTCTCAAAATGGCTGTCCTTATGTGCACATGCTCCCTCACCACCCAAAATTCACTGTCAGGACTCAGGCTGGAAAAATTCAGCGTGCCAGGTGACACTTCCAGAAAGGGGTGAGCAACAGCTGCGAAGGTGTGAGTGGAACTGTGCAGGCAATGGGCTTGCTCTTCTTCAGGTCTGGGAAAGGTGTACTCAGCATCACACTAAATGCAAGACTGAGCACAGGGTTTAGCAAAAGTAGTTAGCACTTATTGTAAGGAGCCATTCTAGGTAGAGTGACCCGTTAACACCTCTGCAGTCATAGGACAAAGAGGGGGCAGTGGGTTACAGATTGTTGTAATAAGTCATAAATCCAATGTGTCTGTTTAGTTCTTGAACTTTAGTGTCTAACAAAGTAATGAATTCAGGCGCCCAGTCTTGTCTTTTGAATATGTTGTAGAGGTTTCCTTTGAGGATCAGGGCTGAGAGGTTCAGACAGAGTGGTTGGAGTATCTTTCCCAGACCCCAGGAAGAACTCTGTGTGGCTCGAAAATTTCTCCCCAACAGAAGTTGGTCCAGTAAGTTATTACCTCACCCACCTTCTCTCCAATATCCTGCGACCAACACAGCTACTACACTCACACCTAGGCCTTGGCTACACTTGAGTTACAGCGCAACAAAGGAGCCCTGGGCGTCCTAGCTCGCTCCCCAGCCACACTGGCAAGGCATGTAGAGTGCTCTGATTCTGCGGCTATAGCGCTGCTGGTACTCCACCTTGGCGAGTGGAATAACGTTTGCTGCTCCTTGGCTACAAAGCCCAGGCGTCATTGTGAATGAGGTGTTGCGTTACTGCGCTCTGATCGGCCTCTGGAAACGTCCCATAATCCCCTTAAGTCAAGTGACCACTCTTGTCATTGTTTTGAACTGTAGGAACATGGAAATGCCCTTTCAGAGCTCCGTTTGACAGGCGGCATGCAAGCCCTTACTGTAGAATGCTGTTGAGAGAGAGGCCGGGGGGAGCTGGAGGTCCGCTGTCTGAACTTACAAGACAGCATGCTGACATGCTCTCAGCCCCCCAAAAACCCATTCTCTCTCCCCTCACATACACACAACACCCTCCCTGTCACACTCCACCCCTCCCCTCCCATTTTAAAATCATGTTGCAGTCACTTGCATGCTGGGATAACTGCCCATAAGCACCACTCCCAATACTGCTGCAAGTGCTGCAAATGTGGCCATGCCAGTGCGCTTGAAGCTGTCAGTGTGGACGGATTGCAGCGGTTTCTCTACTGCACTCTACGAAGGCTGGTTTAACTCAAAGTGCTCTACATCTGCAAGTACAGTCGTGCCCTTAGTCTTCTGGTTTTGCGAGTAGTTATTGAGAGTCCACCTGGTGATTTCAGTGTTTTCAAACCCTGTGGTGATGAGGTTCTTGAAAGGAGTCACTTGTCTCCACCCACCAGTTATTCGATTCCTTTGTGGGACATTAATACTGTCTTAGCAGCTCTCCTGGGGCCTCCATTTGAGCCTCTGGCAACGCTGCTTCTTTGTGTCAGAAAACTGCCTTCCCTGTGGCAATAATGTTTGCAAGGAGGGTGGCTTTGTTGCAGGCTCTGATGACAGAGCCCCCTTACATCCAGTTTTCCAGTGACAGAGTAACTCTGTGGCCACACCTTACATTTTTATCTTAAGTAGCTTCCCAATTTCACTGGAACCAAGCTATGTATTTACCCTTTGTTCTTCTCTAAGGGCTGGTCTACACTAGAGGGGGGGGATCAATCTAAGACATGCAACTTCAGCTACGCTATTCACGTAGCTGAAGTCGAAGTATCTTAGATCGAGTTACCTACCATCCTCATGGCGCGGGATCGATGTCCGCGGCTCCCCATGTCGACTCCGCTACCACCGTTCGCATTGGTGGAGTTCCGGAGTCGACAGGAGCGTGTTCGGGGATCAATATATCGTGTCTAGATGAGACGCGATGTATCAATCCCCAAGAAATCGATTTGCTACCTGCCGATATGGCCGGTAGTGAAGACATACCCTAAGTCACGTTCTACCCCAGAGGAACAGCATCTTCACATGCTGGATGTCAGGTGAAGTTTAGCTTTTTATCTGGATAGGACCAAACGTTTTTCTCATATGCAGACCCAAGGAAGGGCCAAGCAGTCTCATCACAGGCTGTCTCCAGGTGGATAACTTCCTGTATTGTGACGCTACATGAAGTAGCCAAAAGAATAGGAGCTCATGCCACGAGAGCCCAGGCAGTGTTAATGGCAAATCACCGCCAGTGACGTTTCCCACTGTCTGTGATTTGGGGGGCGTGTCATAAATAGATAGCTAAGGGTTAATGTTTCTTTTACCTGTAAAGGGTTAACAAAGGGAACCAAACCACGCTGACCAGAGGACCAATCAGGAAACCGGATTTTCAAAGCTCAGGGAGGGAATTTTTGGGTGTCTCTCTTTGTCTGTGTCTCTGCTCTGTGCTCTCTCAGCTCTGAAAGTGATCTTTCTATCTCCAGGTTCTAATCTTCAGTTTCCAATTGTAAGTACAAAGTAGAAAACAATAGCTTATATTGTTTTTTTGTTTTTGTTTTACATTGCGTAGTTTGCTGGAATGTTTTAAATTGTATATCTTTTTGGATAAGGCTGTTTATTCATTTTTCTTTTAAGCAATTGATCATGTATATTGTCAACCTTGATACAGAGACCATTTATGTCTTCTTCTTTCTTTTATATAAAGCTTTTCTTAAAACTTGTTGATTTCTTTTCTAGTTGAGGTCAGGGGGATAGGAATCTCTGTGCCAGGTACGGTCTCTCTCAGGGAAAGACTGTGAGGGGAAATCTCTGTGTCAGAGTTGCAGAGCTTACCTTTGCAGGGACTCTGACTGAGAGTGAAGAACTGGATCTCTGTTTTGCTTCAAAGAATTGAAATAGGTGATCGTCCAGGGCCATCCAGGGAGGGAAGCCGGGGAGAAATAAAGGAGACAAGCGGGAGGGGGTTATTTCCCTTTGTTGTAGACTCAGGGCATCTGACTCTTGGGGTCCCCCAGGGAAGGTTTTGGGGAGACCAGAGTGCGCCAGACAGTGGAATCTGGCTGGTGGCAGCGCTATCAGATCTAAGCTGGTAATTAAGCTTGGAGGTTTCATGCTAGCATCTTATTTTCTGAACTCTAAGGTTCCGATCTGAGTAGGAAAGTTGTGACACATTCCTACACTGGGCATTTGGAGAGCTGCTGCTTGGTCCTCTGTGTATGCTTTTACAGACTGCTGTGCCAACCTTGTGGAGTCCAGAGCAGCTGCAAATGTTGAGAACACAGTCCTTGTTTAAATAGACTCAAGCCCCACCTCCTGGGGGTACTGTTCGGGTAAAATACACAGCTGTATCTACTCAAAGCAAAACTTTACCTACCTGTAACTTGTGTTCTTCGGCATGGATTCTGCGACCCAGCCTCTGTCCCCTCTGCTTCAGAGTCTGTGCTTCTGGTGATTGGTGCTGAGGGAACAGCTCACCAGGGAAGGGGCTAGGACCGTGCGGCAGGAGTGCTGCCCCTATGGGCTACTAGGCAAAGTTCTTTGGCTGGGTGCACACACCCAAGCAGAATACATGGCGCTCTCATCTCGAAGAACATCACCTACAGGCTGGTAACCATTGTGTCCTACCAATCTCATTCCTGCCATCCTTTGCAAGAGAGTAGCTGGCACTCAGAATGGATGGTGTCTCCTGCAGTCCGTGATGGAGATGGAGCTTGTGCTTATGGCTGAATGGTGGACTCCCAGATTTCTTCTGCCTGCCCCATGACTCCTTCCCGGGGACTGCTACCCATGCAGTCACCCCAGCTCCGACTGGCTGTGGAGCGGGAGACAAAGCATAGGCCTCTGACTGATTCCCCTGCCTAGCATGGCTGACCGTGCTATTGCCATGGGTTCATTCATCCAGTCTTGGGGGAGGGCACCTGTGTCAGCGCATGGCGTTGTCTAGCTGTTTGCAGTGGGAGTTCCCCAGTACCCCTTATTAGCCACTGCAAGAACCATTGACGGATTCTAGCTCAATTGCCATGGAAATCTGCCTGACACAGGGCATGCGCTGGCGTATTTTACAAGGGGGGTGTGGGGCAGTTGAGCAGAGGCACGGAGGGGATGGACTTGCCCCAAGGCATACTGCAAGTCAATGAAAGAGCTGACAGTAAACCCAGATCTCTTGAGTCCTAGCTGTGCTGTTGCTCTCTGAGCAGGAAGGTCCCCCAGGGAACGTCTGCACTGGAATAAGACCTGCGGCATAGCTGTGGCTAGCCCAGGTCAGCTGGGATTGCCATGTGAGGTAAAAATTGCTGTGTAGATATTTAGGCCTGGACTGGAATTGGGCTCTGGGACCTTCCTCCTCATGGGATCCCAGGGCTCAGGCTCCAGATGCAGCCCAGATATCTACATGTAATTTTACAGCTTTGTGAGCCTGAGCCAGCTGACCCGGGCCAGCCTCCAGGGATTAATTGCAGTGTAGAGCAGGAGTGGGCAAACTTTTTGGCCCAAGGGCCACATCTGAGTATGCAAATTGTATGGTGGGCCATGAATGCTCATGAAATTGGGGCTGGGGTGCAGGAGGGGGTGAGGGCTCTGGGGGTAGAGCCAGAAATGAGGAATTCAGGGTGCAGGAGGGGGCTTTGGGCTGGTGCAGGGGATTGGGGTGGGGGGGTGAAGGCTCCAGTTGGAGGTGCGAGCTCTGGGGATGAGGGGTTTGGGGTACAGGGGGTGCTCCAGGCTGGGACCACGTGGTTTGGAGTGTGGGCGGGTGCTCCGGGGTGAGGCAGGATATTGGGGCATGACAGGGTGAGGGCTCTGGCTGGGGGTGCAGGCTCTGGGGTGGGGCTAGGAATGAGGGTTTGAGGTGCAGGAGGGTGCTCTGGGCCGGGACTGAAGGGTTCAGATGGCAGGAGGGGGATCAGGGCTGGGGCAGGAGATTGGCGCAGTGGAGGGACTCTGGGCGGCACTTACCTCAAGCAGCTCCTGGAAATAGTGACATGTTCCCTCTCCGGCTCCTATGCAGAGCCGTGGCCAGGCAGCTCTGCATGAGGGGAAACATGCTACTGCTTCTGGGAGCCACGCAAAGCTGCAGCATGCATGCACAGAGCGGACCCCGACCCGCTGCCCAGCTGGAGCGTGGGAGCAGGAATACCCTCAGACTCTGCTCCTCAGCTGGAGCTTGAGGGTCACATTAAATCAGCCGGCGGGCTGGGCCGTAGTTTGCCCACTCCTGCTGTAGAGGTACCCCAGTGGCCACGCTGTCTTGATGGAGTTCTTGATCAGTTTGTTACACAGTGCACTGTGCTTCAGACTGACAGGCTCAGCTCTGAGGAGCCAACAGGCCAAGGTGGGAGGTGCTCAGGTTCGCTGGTGGTGATGGACGTAACCAGGATGGAGTGCCTGGGGGAGGGAAGGAGGCATGGTGGGTGAGTGGGAGAAGACCTAGCATAATAAGGTCACAGGCTGCTCTGGTTAGCACAGTGCCTGGAGGGAAGGGCTGGGATCTCCTGCAGGGGGTGGAGGCCTGGCAGAGCGGGTCTAGGGGGATTCAAATATTGGGGGAAGCTCAGCTCTGCAGGCCTGGCAGGTGAGGACAGTGAGTGTGTTGGCTGAAGGTGGCTATTCTGCAGTGTTGTGACACGGTTGGGAGCTGCGGGGGGTCAGAGGAGGAGCAAGCAGCTGCTGCAGCTGACATCTAGCGAGAGGAGTTGGTGGGGGGAAAGAGATGGGTAGGGAAGAAAGCTATCAGGATGAAGCCATGGCGAGGGGGAGGCAGAGAGGCTCCTAAAGCACTGGGGGTGGGGGTGCAGGCAGTGAGCTGCTATAGAATTTCTGTAGATTCAGTGCGTCAGCATTTCCGCTACTGCAATTCCCTGGCAGTGTCTCTAACTACTCCACTAAGCTTTCATGGATTCTGAGAGCTAGGGTCAAGTTCCTCTTGCTTCAGGAAGCTGGAGTGTGTCGTTCACCCCTTCCTTGCCCTTCTAGCCCTCTGCTTCCCACCCTCCATCACCTTGCCAGGCTCTCAGAACTCTCCATGGGTTCGTTCCACTCTGCTGCTCTGCATTCACATCCCCCTTGCTCTGCTTCTCCCATCCTGGCCTCTGTGCCCCATCTCCTGCAGCTCTGCACACTTGGGGAATCGTCCCTTGTTCGTGCTGCCCTGTGTAGCTGGTGCTTTCCTCCCTCTATTCCTCCAGTCCCTCTGAGCCACCAAATAGTTTCCTCTACATGTTCCGCTTCTAAACACTCCTTTGTTCTCTAGTTTGTTGCTCCCTGCAAAGACCTTCATGCTGCTGTGTGAAAGCTGCACGTTGTACACCTCTACCTTGATAGAACGTGTCCCAATATAGCATGGTAAAGCAGTGCTCTGGGGGAGCGGAGCTGCGCGCTCTTGCAGATCAAAGTAAGTTTGATATTACGCAATTTCACCTATAACGTGGTAAGATTTTTGGCTCCCGAGGACAGTGTTATATTGGGGTAGAGGTGTATATTGGAGAATACTAGTTCCCTGCAGTTGTCCTGGGAAGCTCCTGCATGTCCCTCCTTGCTGGATGATTTAAAAGCTGTCATTTGTTCTCCTGTATAGTAACTTATGGCAAAAACTGAATGCTAACGCTGGAGAAGTTTGGTCTGACTGCTCCAACCTGCCGGTAATGCAGGAGTCGGTCAGCATGCATATCAAATGATACATACTTGTAATTATGAAGGGCTGCATATACCTAAGCAACTACATGATCATATTGGCATAACCCTCATCACATCCCTTCCTTACTGTGTCTACTCCAGCCAGCATGTCCTGTGTCAGTTCAGGTCAAGTACAACTCATCTGGCTGTTCTCAAAGCCTCCTCGCATACTTTTGGGCTCTGTAGAAATAAGTAATACGTGTGGCAACGACGTAATGCAGCTTAGGATTTTCCCTGCTGGATCAGACCCATAACGCACTCAGCTTGGGGTCCTACCTCCAATGCTGGCCTCTCCTGATGCTTCAGAGGAAGGTGAAAACACATGTACGTGCCTGGTCTGTTGTGCAATGTTGTACATAGGGTGGGAACCCTTCCTGACCCCTACTGCAATGTTTATGCCCAGAAGCATGAGACTTGATTACTCTCATGTTAGCATGTGGCCTGCTTTGGAGAGGGTTCTGTCAGCAAAACCAAAAAACCAGGTCCCAGAAGGGGTTGAGGCCATTGGTAATAAAGCTCCCTGGAGGGCTGTTATCTTGGCTGAAGGAAGCCCAGACCATCCTTAGTGTCTGTCTTAATTTTGATTCATATAATCCTGTTATCCCTTTGACTAAGCACGTTTTGAGAGATTGATGTGCTTGCCGGGGCAAAAGAGCTGCGAGTTACAAAAGTCTGTTCCTTTTTGTTTCTTTCCCTTCCCCACGTGTATGTGGTGGAAATGGCAAGGCTTTGGAGAGCTCCAAATTCTGGGTGAGAAGGGTCTGTCAGGCTTGCAAATGTTTGCTCACACACCTGCCCAAGGCACCTGGATTTCTATAATTGGTAAATAAAATGTTCATTTTTATCAAGCTGTGGAGGTGGATGGGTAGGTTTTTTTATTTAATGCTGGAACTTGGTAAATATTTGTGCCAGTTCTGCAGATCCCATCTAGACATGCCTTAGCCTTGGTGAAAATCACCTGAATTTTGCTACAGTTCAGATCAGGTCAGAACTGTAATGTTGCATATGATAAAAATAGCATAAAATACTAAAATAAAAAGCCCTGCAGAATGAGCGTCCCACTCTGGGCTGCTAGAATCCTGCCCCACTTTGCCACCAGTCTTCCTAGAGTTCAGTTTGTTTGCTTTGGTCATCCCTGGAAGCCCCAGCCCAGATGAGAGCCCCAATGTGTTACCCCTGTACAGGCATGTAAGAGACAGTCCTGCCTCACTCTGGCTGGTTCCATGCCCCCACCTCTCCACAAGTAAGCTCATCTCAATTATTGATATCTTCATGTGAGTGCTCTGCCTGTATTGATACCCTGGTACCTAAGGGCTTCATTCCAGATGCCAGACCCCGTGGCACTATACATGCAGAGAGAAGAATGGCACAGGGTCCTGTAGTATCTTGGCTGCTGGCTTGAATTTGCTCTGTCTTGTTGCTTGCTGAGAGACTTGAATGATGCCAGTGTCTGATGCTCTTCCAGTAGATTGGAGCAAAGCATTCTTCCTCCCGATTGCCTTGCTGTGGGTGAGAAGTCTGGTGTCCGGCATTAATAGAAGGGGCCAGTCCCTGAGGTGGTAGAGTTTATGCAGGGTCATGGCCAACCCTGGCATTGTCATGCTTTTAAAGTGCCAGGGCTGTCTGCGTATGCTAGACACAGGCTGACTGAGTTCCAGTCCTGTAGAACCAGTAGCGCAGCCAAATCCTCAGGGCTCTCAGGTAGGAACATTCAACAGCAGGGCCACCTACTACCTCCTTTTTAACTCATCATGTTACCTATGATAACCAGAGTTTACTGGGGCTTCTCAAAGCCTTTGGGGGACTGTATTATGCCCTGTGTCACCCTCACCAGGCTTAATGGCTGGACTGTGTTGCTGAGCATCTACAGGCTGAGTGTCTGGGCTGAGGAAGGCCAATGCTGGTTTTGGCAGTGCTGGTGAGGTGGGTGCCTGGTGGGTTCACGTGCTTGCTGGGACCTGCAGGCTGCTGGCCTTGCACCTGGTGTTGGATGCACCTGAGATGGATGTTGGACTCTGTGCACAACCAATATTCATCTCTGTATCTTCCTCCTCATCTCTAGGTGATGCAAGTGCTAAATGCAGATGCCATTGTGGTTAAGCTGAACTCTGGAGACTACAAAACCATTCATCTGTCCAGCATCCGACCACCTAGACTGGAAGGAGAAGGCACCCAGGTAAGGTTCCTTTGGTCCTGTGCCCTGTTTGCAGGCAAGGTGACTTATTTCAAGTTTAAAATAGGACTGAGGCTTGGGGAGGGGATGAATCCCTGAACAGCAGGACGGCTTCTGAGTTCCCCTATGACACAGGGCAAAGCCTCTGGCAGCTCCTGGCACCTCCATTTTGAGAAGGTGTTGCTGTTCTGCTAGTGTCTGTATGTATGGGAAGATGCTGTACAGAAGTCATGACTCTTACCTAAAGTAGGTAGTCTCCTGAGCTCCTGATGCAGAACCTACACAGGAGGCGGTTCCAGCATGCCATACCCACTTGCTCTGGCGTAAGGTTTTCCATCACATTCAGCGTAAGGCTCTGTTTGCTCAGCTTCGTCCTTTTTCTCATGGAGAAGGATCACTGCCTAGAGGGTAAAGCGAGAGGGCTTTCTGCATGACCTTGGGGGAGTCAATTGCCCCTTGCTGCCTGTATCCCTAGTCCCCGTGCCCATACAGGATATCTGTCTACCTCACAGGGAGTCAGTGTGGGTTGTGAAGTGCTTTGAGACTCTGGGATGGTAGGTGCTACAGAATTGCCAAGTGTTACTTGCATGGTGTTAAAGGACTAGCCCAGGATATGGTCACTGTTGACAGGAAGCAACCTAGAGCTCTCCCCGTGTTGAGAGAAACATACCCCTGGTGTTGAGATAAGCAGGTGTGTGCACTGTTCCAGTGGACCCTGCTGTTCCAAAGTTCCTAGCTCCTTGTATGTATTGTCTATAGGGGTTCTATGCAAGCGATGGGTGCACCCAGAGAATCCTAATCAGTTCAGCGACTAGTCTTTATTCCACTGCTGTTTTCTAATATTTGTTAATTAAAAGATGAGAAATCCAAGAAACATTAGAGGGAATGAGTGAGAACTTGTTAAATCCTCCTGGTTTTGTCTCCTTCCTTCCTCTTGCTCAGCAGGGCTATGGCAACAGAGTTCCTTCAACTGGGAGGGAGGCGGGGATGGGATTATTGCTTAACTGGGGGGAAATGATCATGTCTCAAGAACAGCCGGTTGAAGATGAACCGGAGCAAAACAGAGGTGATGCTGCGGGGTAGAGGAAAGTATTTGGAGAAGTTGGCGGCCATAGTGTAGTCTCCTTTGATTGAAGGGTCACACCCCACTTGGTCAATTCAGTCTAGTCTAGGAGTTCTTTTGGACTCCTTGCTGATGCTGAGCTCTCACATCGCAGCAGCTGCAAGTGATGCTTGCTATCCTCTCTGGTTGGCCGGGAGTCCCCATGCCATCCTTGTGGACAAAGACCTGGCTCAGTTGTTCGTGCCTGTCACCTCTCAGTTGGACTACAGCAAGGCACGAAACCTTCCACACGTAGGAAACTCCAACTAGTAGTGACTCAGCAACGTATGCTACCACAAACGTACCATACCAGTCTTATGCTCGCTACGCTGGCTTTCCACTGAACTTCAAATCAAGTGCAAGGTCTTGGTCGTTACCTTCCAAATGCTCCATGGTCTGAGCCCAGGATACTGAAAGAGGTTGACCTGTGGTTCTCTAGCCCAGTGGAATGCTCTGTAATATGAGTAAAGCTCATCTGTGTGGGAGACAGAACCTTCCATGGGGTGGTCTGAGACTGGGGGGAAATTCCCCAGGAGCTAAAGACCATCACAAACTACACTACCTTCCAAATCAAGGGCAAAGCCCATTTCTTTGATAGAAACACAGCAACAGGTGCACTTGTTTCAAAAACCAAAATAAACTACCAAAGCAGACACTCCACTGCATATGCTTCTGCCCTTGGGGAGAGGATTAGAGAACAAACCCTGCGTGACAGATATGTAGCTTAGTGCACCACTGGAAGGCGCTCAATACTAGTGATGAGAGCAGTATAAAACAGATATCAACGAGAATAGGACAAGTGTCCTCACTGAGACAATCCCATTTCAGTGCAATTCTAGTTATGCCTTCCTGTGCAGCCTCTTCTCTGCTTTAGTATGTTCTTTGTGATTGTCTCTCCAGTAAAAGGGTTACAGCACCCACAGCCATACTTAGATTTGATTTTAGGACTGCAGAAGGCTGCATGTGAAGTGCCGCAGAGATGGAGCTCTGTGTAAGCATTACGCTTAAGAGCAGTGCTGTAGCTAGGGCTGGCAAAGTGCTCAGTGCCTGAAAAGGTGGTCTTGAAGCGCCCCATAATACCCCTTGGGCTGGAGTCTCTTATTGTTCCCAGCCCAATGGTTTTGAGAATTCCACGAGGGCTCCAGGTTAGTGACAGATCTTTTTGAGACCTCGGGCGGATTTCAGACTCTTGTTCTCTGGCTCATTTGACTTAAAACATCAGACTCCTGTGGACTGGTTAATCAGAGCAAGGTGTCGATCTCTGCTTTAAAAATTCTGATGCTGAGGTCTTTGGGAAATGTTACTGTGCACTCCCAGTCCAGTTCCACTCATTTGAACCGATCTCCATTTGAGGCCTCTTGTAAGTAAGCATGAACTGTATCTAGAACACTGTGCCCTGAATCGTAGCACTTAATGTGAAGGCATTGAAATTCACACAAACAGCTGTGCGCTCCTCAGAGCTTGCTGCTTAACCCATGCTGGTTTCAAGGCATTGGAGTAGGTTCTGATCCTATCTCTGGCGCGGACGTTATCTGAGTCTGTTCCCTGTCTGTAAAATGTAAGGGCTCTGGTGATGCGGGGCCTTAGATTCTGCCCTGTTTCCCCCTTGTTTCATCTTATCTGTACGTTCCTGGGAGCAGGGATCATGTCTTTTTATATTCTAGTAGCTCCCAAGGGCCTCACAGTAAACTCTAAATGCCAAATGCATTTAGTGCTTGTAGCTGAATATGGTCACCTGTTCACATGGCTGTTGTGATTCTCTAGCGACGAGCCCGCATAGTAGGAGTTTATTCCATAATATAATCCTGCATTAAGGTTAAGACTTCACATGTTTGAAAGTTAAGAATTTGTTTTCCTGTAGCAGCTTCTGCTCTGCCTGCAGTCCCTGATCAGTGTGATGTGAACAGTCACTGTGTTGTGTGGTGCAATTAGGGGAGCCATACCTGGCCTCAGTTCTTTTATTTATAATATAAAAGGCAATAACATCCAAAATCCTACGTGTTTAGCGGGTGGAGTCGGGGTTGCTGTGGGAACCAGCACATGGAAATTCCTGACTTCTGCAATGTTGCATTAATTTGTATGCATGTAATCATGAATAACTTCCAAGATTAGATGGTCCCTTCTGCTGTTTCCTTTGCGCCCTGGTGAATCGAGCACCCCATTTACATTGCAGGAGGGTTAGAGAGCATGGAGTGCCAGGAGCTGGCTGGTAGAGGGAGCTCACTTTTCATAGATCACACAGCCAGACAGGACTGTTTTGGCCAGTGTCTGACCTGCTGTGTAACACGGACCATAGAACTTCTTCACGATAATTCCAAGAGCAGATCTTTCAGAAGCTTCCAACCTTGATTTAAAAATTGTCAGTGATGAAGAATTCACCATGACCCTTGACATTGGCCTTGCTTGTTGACCTGTCCCAGGGTAGCAGTGGTGACAGGTGGCATCATGACAGCTCCAGTGCCATGCAGACCTGTCCTGTGAGGGAGCTCCCCAGCTGAGCTTGGGTCATCACGCTGCCCCTGCCTTGCTGAGCAGAATGTGTAGTGTCCTTGTTAAGTAGCCTGCTTTCCCCTCAGCATCCCGGAAGACCAGCAGAACGGTTACATCCTGGCAGTGCTGCCAGGTCTAGGCTTCGCCTTTGTATGTATTTGAAAATTATATTTCCTCACTTAAAGTACCATGTCCTCCCAGAGCACAGGGGTTAATGTCTTTCCACTCTTCTGGGACACTGTCCTCACCTCCATCTCCTCTACTTGGTCTGCAGATGACTGAAGTTTACTGCTGAGGTGACCTTCTAAGCATATCCCTGGCAGCCCTGAAATCAAGGTCCATGATCAAAAGCAGGATTCTCTCCCCACTGTCAGGGCTCAGATTGTGTTGTGTCCTAACGCTCAGGCAGCGTTATGCTGCTACTTCCCTTCAAAATGCTTGGGCATGTTTTTTGTTTAGCCTTAGAGGCTGGAGTTGGTAATTGGCTGTGTTTGGGAAATGCAGTGTCCTACAAAATGGCACACGTGTGCTGACCTCTGGAGCACTGGCCCTGATACAGGGGTTTGAGGCCAGCAGTACGTGCTGCTTTCAGATAGGAGACTCCATTTGAAACAAGCACAAGGGCTGACAGGATCCCAAGGTTGCATGTGTGTGCTGTGTCTATGGTTAAAAACAGGCCACAAGAATTGAAAACGGCCTCCTTCTCTCACCCAGTGTGCTGGTCCTTTCCTGGCATCTGACAGCAATGCGGTAGTGATCAGTCCCTACCATATGGCTTCCTACATTGTACCACTGCAGAGTAGACAATGGAATTCTGAGAAGTCCACATGAGCAAACACCTGTTTTGATGCTTGTACCCTAATGATCACAGCATCCAGGTGTGTAAAACAACAAACTTCCTGGGTCTGAATCGCCATCTAGCCAGGACACTGCTGAGTCCCCCATGTGTCCATCTGATTTGCTTTCCCATATTTGACATTCTTTACCTGCAACCAAGTAGCCCTTGAACTTCAATCTGTTCCCATCTGCTTGTGCCTACTGCTTCCTACCTCTGCCTTCGGCCTGGACTGCTGAGAGCAGGTAGCCTGTGTTTGGGGCTCCTCCCTTCCTATTAGGTCCCTCTGTAAAACTTCCTGCAAGGCCCGCAGGGGCTAACCCATGTCATAAAGGGCTGTTATCTGCCTCATCCTCTGGGTCACCAGGCCTATGTCTTTGTTTAGATGGCACGCTGCTCAGGCAGAGGTTCCCAAACTCTTTGCCAGCATGACCCCATTTGAATGAAGTATTGCTTGCTGTCAGCCTAGACAGCATGGACAGTTTGAAGAGCAAACTGATGTCCTCACATGCACTCTGCATGTGAAGTCACGCTGCATGGAGGGCTCCATTTCCTCCACAATATGACCTTGTATGGTGAGGGTGAGGTCACGCTGGGTGGTGAATGCCATTTGCTGGAGCAGAATGGCGCCCGCCATGCATCCTGGCACCTCACACACCATACGTGTAAGGTCAAGGTGTGCAGAGCAAAGGGACGTGCTCCACACGTGAGGGATCGCAACCCACCACATGGGAACTGCTATACTAAGGGCTGGGGCTCAGTCTGTGGTGTGCCGTAGTGAGCAGCGTTTCAGTCTGCTCAGTAAATAGAAGTTTTTCAGGAAACTCCTAGTTCTTGTTGTAAGCTGCAGGTCACACTGTTTGCCAGAAGCTGGGAATGGGCAACAGGGAATGGATCACTTGATTCCCTGTTCTGTTCATTCTCTCTGGGGCACCTGGCATTGGCCACTGTGGGAAGACAGGACACTGGGCTAGATGGACCTCTGGTCTGACCCAGTCTGGCCGCTCTTATGTTGTCATCTAGCTCCAGTTGGAAGGCCTAGGACCACTCATGGCTCAACTGGATCATTTGTTAATAGAATGTAGGCTCTTTGGAGCAGAACCCATTGTTCTGTGGGCATAGTGCTCCCAGGACAAGGGGGCTTCTGTGCAGCTGATGGGTTTGGGGAGTCTCCTGCAATAGATGTAAATGAAATCGATCCAGCTTTTTCAAATCACTGATCCTGAAGCTGTGGCCTCTGAGCTTGAGCTCCGTGCTGGGCAAGCCAGCACATCCGGTTACTAGCAGGGAGCAGGAGGTGAGAATGAGTGAACGCTGAAGCAGCTTGCTGTCTTGGGAATGTCGCTGGGAGCCTCATGCCTACAGAGATGAATAATTTCCAGTAACTCTGAGCCTGGGCTGTAGGGTTCTGATTGTGGTCACTGCATTTAAAGATTCGGCCATTTCAAAGGGGGATGGGGGGAGTTGAGGAGGAGCCTCTGAGATAACTTTGATCCTCCCCTGCCTTGCAGTGCTGGCTCCTGCTTTTGGCAGGGGGAGGCTAGATGTGGAGCCTACTGGAGAGTGACAGTCATAGCAATTAGAGGAGAAATATTGTCTG
Source organism: Chelonoidis abingdonii (assembly GCF_003597395.2). NCBI lineage: Eukaryota > Metazoa > Chordata > Testudines > Testudinidae > Chelonoidis > Chelonoidis abingdonii. Next base: position 11,351,580 of record NC_133769.1, on the reverse strand, counting down.
GCCCGTGCATCCGTCTCTGTGGGCTGGAAAAGTTCTCCATGGTGCTTTATACAAGGCTTCAATCTGATAATTCTTCTTCAAGTGCTTGCTCATATCCATTCCAGTTAGGTGTGCGCGCGCTGCGTACACGTTCGTTGGAGAAACTTTTACCCTAGCAACACTCGGTGGGCCGGCAGGTCGCCCCCTGGAGTGGTGCCGGTATGGTGCCTAATATATACCCCTGCCGGCCCGCCCGCTCTTCAGTTCCTTCTTACCGCCCGTGTCGGTCGTTGGAACAGTGGAGCGCGGCTTAGCTGACCTCCACCTACCCTAGCGATTGCTTTCCTAATCCCCAAGGCGAAAGGAGGTCTTCGGCCCATCCTAGACCTACGTGAGCTGAACAAATTCATCAAGAAGTTCAAGTTCTGCATGGTGTGCCTGGGGACCATCATTCCCTCCCTGGATCCCGGCGATTGGTACGCCGCTCTCGACATGAGGGACGCATATTTTCATATTGCAATTTACCCTCCCCACAGGAGGTACCTGCTTTTCATGGTGAATCGAGTTCATTACCAGTTCACTGTCCTCCCCTTTGGTCTTTCGTCGGCCCCTCGGGTCTTCACGAAATGTATGGCGGTTGTTGCCGCTTTCCTCCGCCGTCGTCGCATTCACGTGTTCCCTTACCTCGACGACTGGCTTATTAGGGGAACCTCAATGGCTGAAGTCACCAGCCATGTTGACACCATAAGAAAACTATTCGCAAGGCTGGGACTGATCGTCAATCTGGACAAGTCCACGTTGGTGGCCACCATCCTGGATTATTTGTGGTCCCTCAAGGAGCAGGGGTTGGCTATCTCTACTCTGCGAGTCCACCTCGCCGCCATATCTACCTTCCATCCGGGGGAAGCTGGCAATACCATTTTCTCTCACCCGATGTTTTCCAGGTTCCTCAAGGGCTTGGAATGGTTATACCCTCAGGTCAAGCCCCCTACCCCTACCTGGGACCTTAACCTTGTTCTAAATAGGCTCATGGGGCCCCCCTTCGAGCCTTTGGCCACATGTTTGCTGCTGTACCTGTCCTGGAAGATGGCTTTCCTAGTCGCCATTACCTCGGCTTGGCGTGTCTCGGAACTCCGCGCACTGACTGTGGATCCTCCCTATACCGTCTTCCATAAGGACAAGGTACAGCTGCGACCTCACTCGGCATTCCTCCCCAAAGTTGTCTCCACCTTCCACGTGAACCAGGACATCTTTCTGCCCGTGTTCTTTCCAAAACCACACGCGTCGAGACGTGAACAATAGCTCCATACCTTGGACGTCCGGAGGGCTCTTGCGTTCTACATCGAGCTGACCAAGCCCTTCCGTCACTCACCGCAACTCTTTGTAGCGGTGGCGGAACGTATGAGAGGCAGGGCAATGTCCTTTCAGCGCATTGCATCTTGGGTCACGTCATGTATCCGAGCTTGCTATGACTTGGCTCAGGTCCAGCCGGACCATCTCAACGCCCACTCTACGCAAGCTCAGGCCTCATCTGCTGCTTTCTTGGCGCATGTTCCTGTGCAGGAAATCTGCCGTGCAGCCACCTGGTCTTCTGTCCACACCTTCGCGAACCATTACGCATTGGTCCAACAATCTAGAGACGCCGCCGCCTTCGGCTCGGCGGTCTGCATTCCGCTATGTCTCTCTCTGACCCCACCGCCTAGGTAAGCTTGGGAATCACCTAACTGGAGGATATGAGCAAGCACTCGAAGAAGAAAAGACGGTTACTCACCTTTGTAACTGTTGTTCTTCGAGACGTGTTGCTCATATCCATTCCACACCTGTCCTCCTTCCCACTGTCGGAATAGCCGGCAAGAAGGAACTGAGGACGGGCGGGCCGGCAGGGGTATATATTAGGCGCCATACCGGTGCCACTCCAGGGGGAGACTCTGCCGGCCCGCTGAGGTTGCTAGGGTAAAAGTTTCTCCGACGAACGTGCACGCGGCGCGCGCACACCTAACTGGAATGGATATGAGCAACACATCTCGAAGAACAACAGTTACAAAGGTGAGTAACCGTCTTTTTTAAGTGCCTTGAGCAGTGGGGCTTTAGCGCTTATCCCTGGAGTCCCTCCACAGCTTCTTGCATCTTGCCGTAAGGGAAACTTCCTGGGTATTTCATCCTGCAACTCCTGGCGGTGCTGATTTGGGTGTCTGTTCCCTCCTGCTACAGGGTGGGCTGTTACCACTTTACTCCCTCAGGCATCACTCTGCTAAGGTCAGTGCAGGTCTAGCTGAGCTCCCTGTTTCTATTAAATCCCTCCAGCTTTGGTCATCTCCACTGCTATTCTCTGAACTCCCCTTTGCCTGCCTCTTGCTGCTGTTTTGAACTGGCTGCTGGCTTAGGAGCCAAGAGCTTCTGCCAGAGCTTTGTGTGCTAGTATTCTCCCTGCCCTGTGAGCTGCAATTGCATGGGCTTCTAGGCCCATCTGTCAGCTTAACCTCTAATTTGCAGCAGCCATCAGGTCACTGCACAGCAAGTGTCCCTCGCGTCTATGCTTCGGGTTTGTTCTGCCCCAGCTGCATTAGCTCGCATTTGCACAGGTTGAATCTTACTTCCTGTCCATATTTTTTTTCCTGACTTCTCTAGCTTCAGTGGTGCTTGCATGGCTGCCTAATTACCTGTGAATGTAATTAATGGGGTGTTTACCCCCTCCTTCCAGGTCATTAAGGTTAAATAAGGTGAGACCTCAGCCAGGTCCTTGTGGTGCCCCTCTGGCAACCTACTCTAATTGGCTGTTGCCCTTTATCGTTGCATGTTCTGTCCTCTAGTGATGGTCAGTATGCAGCCTTGTGACCAGCCCTCAGAAATGTCATTGTAAGATAATGCTGTAGCAGTTGCTGTGCTAGAATCCAGACATGAAATCCTCCCTGGCGATGGGCACGGTAGAAGAACCTGAATGGAGTTCAGTAATTCCATCAAGCCATGTCAGGTTTCTCTCAAGCACTCGGAGGGTGCTCTACGCTGGACAGAACATGTGGTCCTTGCCTGCAGGAGTCTGCAACATAAACTGGCAACATGTCCCCAGGTGTGGCTGCTAACGACCATCTGGTCTATGGGTTGACAACAACTTTCAGTGCTGGAGTGAGTGTTTTCTGGCAGGATGTGACTTCACCTGCCCTGCCATGAGTTTGCCAGGTGAGGACTCTGGCTTCATTTCAGTTTTAAAAAGTTAATGGTTTGCTCTTGCTTTCCAGACTGGGGAAGATTTCAAAGCCACTTACCGTAACTGGCATCCCCAGTATGTATGTGCCAGGCTGGGCTGTGTTGGATGCTACACACTTCTTCTTCAAGTGGTGGTTCATGTCCATTCAAAGTAGGTGTGCGCATGCCGCATGCACGCCAGCTGGAAGATTTTCCCTAGCAGCGTCCGTAGGGTCGGCCCGGGCGCCCTATAAAGGGGCCTGCTGACCCTCCACTCCCTCAGTTCCTTCTTACTGCCGGTGACGGCTAGCTGGAACTTCTCTTGTGTAGCAAGTTGGCAGTGTCCTATCCTTACTGTTTAATCTGTGTATTCAGTTAGATCTTTGTATACGGTTTTCGTAGTTGGGGGGGGGGGTCCCCCGAGTCTTCGTCACTTGCTGGGGCGTGCCCGGGTCCCCTGGGTTCAAACTCTACAAGGACTGCGGGAAAATCATGCTCAAGAGTGACCCGCACTGTGCATGTTTGAGATGCCTCGGAGAGAGCCACCAAAAGGGCCAGTGCTCTATCTGTAGAGTGAACTCTTAAGGAGAGGGCTCAAAGACTTAGAGTCCTCCTGATGGAGGCGGCCCTGTGGCCGCCCTCATACTAAGAACCGGCCGAGGCGGTGCCCAGCATGTCGTCCTCGGTGCGGAGCGCCCTAGCACCGGCAGCAGGACCTAGGGCCAGCCCAAGTCATCAAAACCCGGCACCGGACGGAGTCGGGTCATAGGAAGTCGGCCTCAGTGCGGCACCGCTCGCCTTCACCAGTGCCCGCCGAGAGAAGGAAACCGGTAAGGGATCTGTCACCCCATCAGGATCCGAGGCTGATGCCATCCGTGGTTGCAAGTGGACAGGCTGGGCTACAGCCCTTGGCGGTTCCGTCAACTCCCGCATCGCAGAGAGGGCGGTTGAGTCCGGACCAGCCTAATTCCCCGGACCTCGGCAGAGACATATGCCCCCTGTTGACGCCAGAGGCGTTTGAGGCGGCCTCAGACCTAATGGGTCTCCCGGCGCTGGCCTTCCCGCATTGTAGGGAGTTGCCTACTGTGTGCCGTCCCCCAGTACAATCTAGAGGCAAGCTGGCCATGCTGTCGCCTCCCTCCCCTCACCGCACTGTGAAGGCGGCACCGGACCAGATGAGAGGCTCCCCGCCGCCTCCGCACCGCTCTCCATCAGCACTGGGTGCTGTCCACCCAGGTCCTCACACTCAGAGACTTCAGACTCAAAGACAGACTCCTATCGCTCCAGCCAGTCATGGAGCAGGAGATTGGTTTCGGGGACGAGCCACCAATGTTACCTGCAGTGGCAGCAACAATGGCAGCCGCCCTCGCAGTGGCCGTTTTGGACTCCTTAGGCCTACCATCAGTCGGTGGGCCAGACGTTTGGTCCTCGATCACGGTCGGCCTCAGTGTCCTTAACGTCGGTGGCCCTGGCGCAGCTGCCTCCCCCACCGGCACGATCGCCGGGCAGGAGTGTGCTGTTGTCAAGTTCAGCACCCCCTAACCGGGCAGCGGCTTCAGTTCGGGCTCCACCAGCACCGCATGATACACCAAGCCACTCACTGGCGACCTCGGTACTGGCTGCGGTGCCGCATTTAGACTCAGAACCGCCACCGCAACCTCATACTGTATGCCACAGGACCCCGAGGGGCCGCATGCACCGAAGGAAGGGCTGCTCCATGTAATCTCCTTGTCGTCCTCCCCAGACAAGGCGGTCTTGGGCACGGCTGCTGCATTGGTGCTAGAGGACACTCGAATCCTCCAACAATTGCTTCGGCGAGCAGCTCAGAGCCTCGCAATCCAAGCGGAGGAAATCGAGGTGGACGCAGACCCTGTAGTGGACATTCTGGCTCCCTCAAGGCCATCCAGGGTGGCCCTCCCGCTGATGACTATAGCGGATACATCCGGCACCCTATGGCAAACACCAGCCTCACTGGCCCCTACTGCCAAGAGGACGGAGCGGCGCTACTTCGTCCCCTCTAAAGGGCACGAACACCTGTACACCCACTCTCCCCCCGACTCCCTGGTAGTAGATGCGGCTAACCAGTGGGAGCTTCGAGGGTTTCAGGGGTCAACACCGAAGAGCAGGGACGCGAAAAGACTTGAGCTCTTTGGCAGGAAGTTGTACTCCACAGGGGGCCTACAACTCCGCATTGCCAACCAACAGGCAATAGTAAGCCGATATGGCCACAACATGTGTTCGGCCATGTCGAAGTTTGCGGAGCTCATTCCCCAGGACTCGATGAGAGTTTTCAGCCCTAGTGGAGGAGGGCAATCTGATCTCCCGAGATGCAGTCCTAGATGCGGCGGACTCAGCCTCGCGCACCCTGGCCATAGGCCTGGTCATGCGATGGGGAGCCTGGCTCCAGGTCTCGGGCCTGCCCTATGAGGTCCAGCAGACAATTCAAGACCTCCCCTTTGAGGGGCAGATGCCATTTTCGGAGAAAACGGACAAATGTCTCCATAGCTTAAAGGACTTGAGGGCCACGCTTCGCTCACTGGGCTTGCATACCCAGCGACCCAACACCAACAGTTTAGGCCGCAGGTGGCCCCTCGCCCATACCAGCCCCACTCGCCAGGAGCTGGGGCGCAGGAGGGGAAGAAATGGCAGGAGGCATCACCAGCGCCACCCCTCTGGCCAGGGGTCTGGTCAGTTGAGACCACCATCAGGGCCTAGACCCCCTATTTGATGGTACGGTCGAGGGCGACCTACCAATCGAGACTCTGGATCCTTCCACCCCTATCTTTGGGTCATGTCTGTCCCGCTTCTGCCATGCCTGGTCCTGAATCACGTCGGACAGATGGGTGCTCCGCATGGTAGAGAGGGGATATTCTATGCAGTTCTCCTCCCTTCTACCTCGCCAACCCCCCTCCCCGTTCCTCTTCAGGGACTCATCTCACGAGCAACTTGTAATTCAAGAAGTGAAGTCCCTCATGGAGGTAGGGGCGGTAGAGGAAGTCCCGCGGGAGCTCAGGGGCGAAGGCTTCTACTCCCAGTATTTACTAATACCGAAGGTGAAAGGGGGCCTGAGACCCATCCTAGACTTGCGGCGGCTGAACAAGTTTGTGCGAAAACTCAAGTTCCGCATGGTCTCCCTGTCCTCGATTATCCCCTCCCTGGATCCAGGAGATTGGTATGCCGCCCTCGACTTAAAGGATGCCTATTTTCACGGCACCGTTGGTACCTCAGGTTCTTCATGGCTGACGCCCATCTGCAGTTCACAGTGCTCCCGTTCGGCCTGTCAGCTGCTCCCAGGGTCTTCACGAAGTGCATGGCAGTTGTGGCCGCCTTCCTGCGCAGACTGGGCATCCAGGTATTTCCCTGCCTGGATGACTGGCTCATAAGGGGCCGCTCCAAGGAGCAGGTAGAGACCCAAGTGCTGTTCATCAGGCAGACCTTTCTCGATCTGGGCCTCCTCTTGAATGATGCCAAATCCACCCTGTCTCCGATGCAACCAATAGAGTTCATAGGAGCGGTTCTGGACTCCACCTAAGCTAAAGCGTACCTGCTGGAGTCCAGGTTCCGTGCAATTTCCAAGCTCATCCTTGGGCTGCACCATGCCCTGGTTACCATGGCTTGAGTTTGCCTCCAGCTGTTGGGCCACATGGTGGCGTGCACCTACGTGGTGGTTCATGCCAGACTCTGGCTTCGCCCACTGCAGTCCTGGTTAGTGACAGTTTATCGCCCGACCAGGGACCCCCTGGACTCAGTGGTGTCCATTCCCCGCTTGGTGCTGAGCTCACTGCAGTGGTGACTCGACTCATGGGAAGTCTGGATGGGTGTCCCCTTTGCTGCCCTGCAGCCCTCCCTCTCCCTGGTGACGGACGCCTCGGATCGAGGTTGGGGGGCGCACCTGGGACGCCTCAGGGCTTGTGGCCGCCGGAGGACCTCGAGTTGCATATCAATGTCAGGGAGCTGAGAGTGGTCCGCCTGGTGTGTTTGACCTTCTGGTCTCACCTGGCTGGCAGGTGTGTTTCAGTCCTTTTGGACAACACGACGGCAGTTTTTTATATCAACAAACGGGGGTGCACGCTCCTCTCCCCTATGCAGGGAAGCCCTCGCGCTGTGGGATTTCTGTGTTCACAATGCCACTCACCTGACAGCGTTCCATCTTCCAGGGGAGTAGAATGGTTTGGCGGTCACCCTCAGCCGCTCATTCCAGGGTCACGAGTGGTCCCTCCGATGGGATGTGGTGCGCTCAATTTTCAAGCTCTGGGGCTTTCCCCAGTTAGACCTATTTGCTTCGAGGGAAAACAGGAAGTGCCAACGGTTCTGCTCCCTCCTGGGCCGCAGTCGGGGGTCTCTGTCAGACGCCTTCCTACAGCCGTGGGAGGACAATCTGCTATATGCCTTCCCTCCGACCCCCCTGATACACAGGGTGCTTTTAAAGATTCGCAGTGATCATGCCAGGGTAATCCTGATAGCTCCGGCGTGGCCGCGCCAGCACTGGTACACGTCGGTCCTGCACATGTCTGTTCAGGCGCCCCTGATGCTGCTGCTCCTCCCGGACCTGATCACGCAGGACCGGGGCTCCCTCCACCATCTGAACCTCAAGTCCCTTCACCTCACAGCCTGGATGCTCCATGGCTGAATCCGGTGGAGTTGCAGTGTCCCAGCAGGTCAGACAGGTGCTGCTAGGTAGCAGAAAACTGTCAACTAGGGCCACCTACCTGGCCAAGTGGAAGTGCTTCTCCATATGGTCAGGTCAGCGGGGTCACGACCCGCTGAGGGTACCAATTCCCGCTGTCCTCGACTATTTGCTTCACCTAAAACAACTGGGCTTCTCCCTTTCCTCCATTCGCGTTCACTTGGCGGCCATATCCGCTTTTCATCCGGGAGAGGGGGATGCCTCGGTGTTTGCGAACCCACTCGTTGGGCATTTAGACAGGCTCTTCCTGCATGTGTGTCAGCCGACCCCTGCTTGGGACCTGAATCTGGTCCTCTCCGTCCTCTTGGGGCCTCCCTTTGAGCCTCTGGCTTCGTGCTCCCTGCTGTACCTGTCGTATAAGACCTCTTTCCTGGTGGCGATCACCTCGGCCAGATGGGTGTCGGAGCTTCGAGCGTTAATGTCTGAGCCCCCGTACAGTCTTCTACAAGGACAAGGTCCAACTTAAACCTCATCTGGCTTTCTTACCCAAGGTTGTTTCACGGTTCCATATGGGCCAAGATATCTTTCTCCCGGTATTTTATCCAAAACCACATTCCTCCAGTGAAGAGCGGAGGCCACACTCCCTGGACGTCCGCAGGGCCTTGGATTTTTACATAGCGCGTACCAAGCTGTTCAGACGCTCGACCCAGCTCTTCGTCGCAGTGGCGGAAAGGATGAAGGGGCTCCCGATCTCCTCTCGGCGAATCTCTTTTGTGGATCGTGACCTGTATCCAGGAATGCTACCGTATAGCTAAGACCTCTGTTCCTCTGGTCATGGCCCACTCCATGAGGGCTCAGGCCTCGTCTGCGGCGTTCCTGGCTCAGGTTCCTACTCAGGAGATTTGTAGAGTGGCCACGTAGTCCTCCATCCACACGTTCTTGTCTCGCTATGCCATCAGGCGAGGGATGATGCAGCCTTTGGGCGTGCAGTTCTACAGTCAGCAGTGATCTCCTCCGACCCCGCTACCTAAGGTCAGGCTTGTGAGTCACCTACTTTGAATGGACATGAACAACCACTTGAAAAAAAAAACGGTTACCCACCTTTTAGTAACTGTTGTTCTTTGAGATGTTGTTCATGTCCATTCCAACACCCACCCTCCTGCCCCTCTGTCGGAGTGCCGGCAAGAAGGAACTGAGGGGGTGGAGGGTCGGCGGGCCCCTTCATAGGGCGCCGCAGTGGTTTCACTCCAGAGGGCGCCTGGGCCGACCCTACGGACACTGCTAGGGGAAAATCTTCCGGTTGGTGTGCACGCGATGCGCACACCTACTTTGAATAGACATGAACAACACATCTTGAAGAACAACAGTTACTAAAAGGTGGGTAACCGTTTTTTCCGCTGTCTCCCCATCTCCACTTGGCTGTCAGTCTTAGCGACCGGCCCCTGCAGTCAGTGATGCAGCCTGCTGACCAGAATGCCCTGTCCCCTCCAAGCAGAGCTGTGGCACCTCTTCCATATCTCCCTTGGCAGCAAATGCAAGACACTTGATTTTGGCTCGGAGGGCCTCCCTGCAGAGCAGGTCCTAGAGGCTACTGGCTTGCATTACCTCTGGAGTGGGCTGGAACTCTTGGGCAGTAGGTTTCTATATTGTGCAAGCTCCTATACTGTGCTGCCCAGGTATACGAAGATTCTGCTCTGCGGAGCTTATTTTGTTGCTTCCATTGTGGGACTGATTTCCCAATCTGGATCTGGGCTTGATTTACAAACCAGCATATGCAGTCCCTGAACTAAAGGGCTTAATCTTAAAGACCAAAATCAGAGGAAGGGTATGGAATACTAGCTACAAGCAAAGTGCTCAGGACAGGTGGGAAGGGTCTGGTTAAGGCTAAATTTGTGTGGTTTATTTGGTTGGTGATTGGTTATTCCAAAAGGCTCATCCTGTCTGGACCACAGCAGCACTCTTACAGTCTGTGCTTCCTCTTGGTAGCTCCCTTGAGAGTGGTCCAGTCTTGGCAATCAGGGTGCTGCTCCCTACCTTAATTCTGTAGAGTTCAGCCTGTGCTGCTGTGCCCATGCACACAAGTTCAAAGGCTCCCTGAAGTGGCTCTCTGGGCATGCACAGAGCTAGTGCCGTCTTGGGTGGATGTTGGACTGAGTGCTCTGATGCTTGAAAAGCCCGTTCAGCAAAATGCAGGCACCTTCGCTCGAGGAACCCTTCAGCAGCATCAATTCTAACAGCTTTTCTGGCTTCTTCTTGTTGGAGCTCCATAAAACAGAGTAGGTGGTGAACAGTTAGTAGAGCCGTGCTGGGGAGCGAGATCTCCATCCAACAGAATGCAGATTGGTCCCTAGGCACCTGATACAGTAGATGGAAACTGACAAACTGAAAATTCTGTGTAATAAAATCCTACAGCTTTTCATCTTCTGCCTTCGTCACCCAGTGCGAAATGAATTCTGAGTGCCGGAGCTGATAGCATTTAATATCTCTATCGCTTGTCTGTCGGAGGAACATAATATATTCAGATGAAACTGCACCCTCCCCATTGCCCGTATGCTGGGTCTGCAGGTGCAGCTCTGACGCCATGGTGCATAGTGACAGAGTGAGGAGCTCATCTCACCAGGGAGACAAGTGTTATGAATAAACTCTCCACCCCACTCCTCATTTTCACATCCCCTCCAATCATGTGCTTGGAGAGTCCTCTAGAAAGAGCATGTCCATGATCCAGTAGCTGTGGGCTGTCTAGGATCATGGCCTCTAGATGTCTACCTCTCGTGCCCCCTATTTGCGTACGCGTGGTGGTTGTTGCTAGTATAGTTTTCCTCTTGCAACCAGGGAAGAATCTGACATCTTGGGGTTGATGCCACTTCACTAGCTACAGTATAACTATTACGATTTATTATTGTAGGGTCTCTCCCTGCAATTTGCTCAAACATCGAGAGGTGAGAAAATAGCAGAATTTTGTGTTTTTGTTGTGTGCGCCTGCTATACTTATAAACCCCAGACAGCCTTCCCATATGACCACCAGCTTTCTCAAAAAGCCCTGGGTTCGTGGCAGACTTGGGTGGCTAACCAATAAAAGCCCTGATGGACCAAGCCTGGGGGAACTCTATAACAGCACCCCCTTTCCTTTAATGCAAAAGGAGCTCATGCCTCTGCTGATCCCAGCCGCAGTGATTGCTACCCCATGTGATAAGTCCCAAAGCATTTAGGGGTTTATAGGTTAAAATTGACACATCATACTCTACCTGGAAACAGCCAGGCAGTCAGGGCCTCTCAGAGCCACCTGTTTTAAGCCTTTTGTATGCGGAAGTGTGGGGTCAGCGGACCCACTGAAGTATTGAAAAATTTAATGAACTGACCTTTGTACATCAGTTGGAATGTTTAGGGACTGTCCCATCCTTAACATGCTTAGGCATGTTCCTATGTCGGTGGGGCCATAGTATGGCCAGGATTTTAGCAGCACTATGCAGCTTGAACCTGTAATTCTCCATGGGTGGTGGTGGTGATGGAGGCAAGAGCTCTGTTTTATGCTACACTTTGTTTCCACCCTCCACCGGTGGTGAACTGAGCCCTAAATTTGCTATGCATGAGGCAGAGCCTCAGGGCTTGGACGCTGACTTTCCATCCTGTCATAGGCTGTGGCTCAACTAGTTTCCGGCTGACACACATGAGCACTTAATGCTGCATAATGAGATGGCTGGATCTAGTTAATAGACATCTTGGTGGGAGGTGGAAGCCCCGGAAGAACTCTCTGTAAGTGGCTATTCTGAGTCAATGTGTATTGTCTCACTGACTTAATTTTCTTCCTCCTGACCTCACCAAAGTATTGGGGGCGGGGGGGGGGGAGGATGAGGGAGGAGGGGCAGGTGCGCTGGGGTATAGATTTGATAGTCATGCTGCATAAAATAATTTTGTTGTATCCCTGCCTACACGTGCTTCCAGCCTAGGGAGCTGGGATTCCTTTTTTCGGTTTTTTTAACCAAACCCTTCTTATCTCACTGCCATGTTGGGTGGAAACTTGATTTTATTCAGCTTTTTTATCAGATCCTCATTCCCTTGGACAGCTAAATTATAGCATCTTGTTAACAGTTATGTTCTAGAAAGTGACATTTTCACAATTGATGCAATGGCAATACAAATCCTGCTCCGATGCCACAATTTATCTAAATTGTTATCTTAATTGGTAATGCTTTGGGGGGAAAAAGCCAAACACATGGGCCCCAGATGTAAAGAGGAAGAACTGAGGTGGGGGTGGGAGGCATCCGTTGCCTTTATTTGAAAGTAGGATATTTTCTTCTCTTACTAATGCAGGGAACTTGATCTGGACAGAGCAGCAGGGGTAAATAACATTGGGTTTGTGGATTATTGGCTGGCATGGTGGCTCATCTTTTATATATGACATGGACTAGTCAGCTCACCTGCCAAGGTCTGTAAAGATGACTGTTTGAGGTGCTGTGAAATAGGGGATTGGGGATTAAAGACTCCAAGGTTGTTCCTGCCTCTGCCATTGACTTGCTATGTGGCCTTGGGCAAGTCTCTTAAATTGTCTGCTTCTCTATCTGCAAAACAAGGATAATATTGAGGCTTGATTGTACATAAACGGAGTGATCAGTGCTAAGGCAACGCCATATGTAGGCAGCTACTTCACAAAACACATCTTGCCACCCTCTAGCTGAGCAGGATATATCCTGCTCCAAGAAGGGATCAAGGAGATCTCAAGGTTGATTGAGGGGCGGCTGCATTAAGAACGCACAGTGAAGTTCTGCTAGACTTCCCAATCTCACATGATGCATGGTGGCAGACATACAGCCCCAAAGGTGCTGGTATTTAGTCCTGACAAGGGTTGTGTCTAATTCCTCATCTGTCCCATCATTCAGTGTAGAATGACCTTCGTGTCCTGCTTTTGGCTTTTCTCAGCTCCCTGCTTTTTGCTGCTTAGCTGCTGAAAGGCAAACGGTAAAAGGCAGCAGCATTTGGGGGAAAGGCGAGTTTCTCCTGAACAGCACAAGTGTGGGTGGGCACTGAAATATTTCACACTCTTCTGTTTGCATGTGGTTTTATCTACTTTATTCTGCTTCCCTGTGGTTCTACAAAATAATTACTTTCTCTCTGCCATTTTTTATAGTTTCAGCCCATAGTGCCTGCCACACTTGAGCAAATTTTAGAAAGAGTAATATTTTACCCAAACCCCGTTAAACTGCGGTACTTCCTCTCTGTTCCCTTTGCTGTCACTTGGTGATTATGAAGATATTTATGTGCAGCTAGAAGCTCTTTTTATATATATTATGAAATATATGCATCTTTCCTGCTGGCTTCCTTCAGCAGTGTCACAGTGTAGCGTGGACTCCACCCCCATGGTAATACTGGCAGAAGATCTTAAACGGCAGGTTAGCATTATCCTTGCTTTACAGATGGGGAACTGGAAGCACAGAGTGGGCAGGTGACTCACCTGGGACCATGTGCAATCAGTGGAAGAGCTGCAGCTAGAACCCAGAGTCCTGTTCCACCCAGCTATGCTGAGTTACTAGGCTACACTGGCTCAGAAAGTGTCTGGGCAGTGCTAGCCTGCTGCATCTATCTGCAGTGAATCCACTGGGAACTCTCATACCATTTAACATGCATGGTAAAATTAGGTCCCACTTCAAATGCCATGTAACTTCATAGGTTAACATCTTACAGCTATTGAGGCTGCTGACTAGAGGACTTGAAAAGTTGGTCACTAACCAGCTGGCTGGGATAGCTGACACATCCCCTTCCATGTCTCCTGAAATGTTCAGAGTTTGCAGATATATCCTCCTCTTAGGTTTTAAAAATAGCTGTTCAGATAGGATCAGATCACAGCCGGTTTTAGCAATTACAAGGCATTTACCTCAGGAAACAGGCTTTTCTTATTGTGAACTGTCATATCATAGGACTTGTTACTGCAAATAAGGTCTTGTTAACAGCATCTGAGGATCAGTTCTTTAAAACATGCAATCATTAGGCAGCACAGCAGCCAGTTGGCAGTGCCCTTATTCCATTTAACAAGTGGGGAAGCTTCACCCCTTTTGGTGTCTTAAGCATCTGGGTCATAAGAATCAGTTCAGAACTAGTCCTGGGACAGTGACCATTTAAAATTCTCCCTTTTGCTGGATTTCATTTAACTGTCTCAAACTATTTCCAAAAAAAGGATTGGATTTAATTCTCAGGCCTCTTCCAAATTAACATGAGAACTCCCTTGTTCTCTCTAGATAATCCAGTTTGTGGTGCTTTTCCTGAATCTACCCTGACCCTAACTGGGGCTTGTAGTAGCCTAAAACCTTAATGCAAAGCGTGCTTCTGTCACAGAAGGTTGTTTCCCAGAACAATAAGGGCTCATCCCGTTTCGCTCCTGTTCTCTGTTGGAAAGGCAAGATTCAGGTATGCTGTTCTGAGGTTGTGTTGACTTGCAAGTGAAGTGGTTGGTTTGCTTTACAAACCCTCAGGAGTTGTTGAGATGACAGTAAAAGCAATCGTGGCTGAGTCAGATGGCAAGTAGAATCTGGGACTTACCTGGTATATTTAAATGTTAGTGGTTCCTGTGGCCTGTTAGTTTAGGCCTCTGTCTCCAGTTGGTTGCCAGTGGCAGCATTCAGTGCCTCTCAAAGCATCTCTTAGGTGGCCTCAGGGATTCCTAGCCTTAGGGCATGTCTACATGACAAACTTAAGCCCACCTGTGTTAGGTCGATTTATAGCCACTGCGGTAGTTCAAGTCCACACTACCTTCCTTCTGTCGGTGTGCATCCTCCCCAGGAGTGCTTCCACCAGCTTAAGAGGGGTAGGACATGGGCTGAGAGCCTGTCTATGCCCTCTCCCACCCTGCTCCCTGCCAGAATCATGGCAGCCACCAAGGCTCCTGGGGGCAGTCTGGTGCCTGAGCACTCCCTGCCCGCTGCTGGTGATAGCTGCTCACAGCTCAGGCTTTGATAGCCAGCAGCTGATGTAAGTAACTCGCAGTGTTTGTGTAGACACTGCATGGCCCAAAATACATCTACATAACTCCACCTCCGCGGGAGGTGTAGGGCTTATGTTGGTGTAGCAGGGCACTGACATCGGCAGGGGCAAGGCTGTAGTTTGTACGCTGTCATGGACTCACAGATCGTGCCCACTCTTGGCCCTGTGCGGTCCGTTGGGGATGCCCCTTTCAGTGAGACAGCCCTTCTTGGGGTCAGGCCGTCCACCTCCTGGAGCCGCACCTCTGAGCCTTAACATACCTGTTTCTCGCCGTGGGCCCCCTCAGGGAGTCCACGTGCTCTGGAACCCCTGGGCCGCCTCACCCCCAAAGGGGTTGATGCCCCCTATTCTCTAGAGCGGAGTGACTCTCAGCCAGCATAAAACAGGAGGATTTATTGAGAGTTGAATACAGCACAGGAAACTCTCAGGGCTTCAGGCCTGGCCTCTCTCAATAACAGCACATCCCAGTCTCCCTTGCAGCCAGGTGGGCTCCGCCTGCTTCCCCTCGCCAGCCCGGGCCTCTGGTATCCCCAGCCCCAAGTCCCCCCTCTGTCCATTGTCTTCTCTCCAGGTAAACAGGGTTGTAAACAGGAAGGCCTGGGTCTCCTCTCAGCTCTCCTCTGGCTGGAACCGGCTGGTCAGGTCACCGGGGTCCTCTCTCTGCAGCCCATTGGCCTCTCACTGGCCAGAACCGTCTGACTCCTGAGCTGGGTCTCCGGGTCACCAGGTCATCAGTCGCTGGGGTCTCCATCCTCCAGGCCATCAGCCGGGGTCCTGAGTCCTTCTCCGGTCTTTTGTAACAACAAACTCCCTCTCCCCTCACCTTGTTAAACCAGTAACACCCGGGAACACTGAGTCCCACCCCCTGTGCATGCAGACCACTGGAAAACACAGAAAACCCCGTGAAAATCCCCCGCTTCGTCACATATGCTGACATAATTAGGTCGACAAAAGTGCCTTTCTTGGACCTAACTCTGTAGTGTAGACGAGGCCTTAGCCTTGTCTCCCCTCTTTGGTTAGATCTGCACTGAGCCTAAGCTAGGCCTCCCACCATGCTGCTCTGTACTCTCACCTCCTCACTGCTAACATCTCATGCACCCTCGCTTTGCACACATCCCTGTAACCAGCTGCCAGAATGCCTTGCACTGCCCTTGTATCTCCATGTGCAGTTGATGTGCAGCTGGCTTCTCAAGTTTCTGGCAGCCTGGGAATTCCATGGAGCTCCTCTCTGAAAAACTGGGAGGCCTGAAAGCTCCAAGGGCTCCTTTACCTTCATCTTCCCCGGCGGAGCTAGCCCGCTCTGGAGCTTAAATGGGCTGTTGAAGGTCCCCCACCTGGATGTGGCCCCCAGTTCACCGGCATGTTCCCTTCCCTCTAGCCACAGCCAGACTATCTACATGCTCAGTAACAATTCATTGCAGCCAACTGGATTCCTTTGCCTGTGGCTTAGAGCTTTCCAGCTTGGCTTTGATGCTGCATTTTATCTCGATCCCTTTTATTACCCCCTCCTATCTTTCTTTAAAGGGGCAATGGTAGTTTTGTTCACCTTCTTATATATGAAGTAAATTCCTGTGTTGGGTCCAACCGAGGCTCTCTGAGGCAGAGCTGTGAGTGTGCTGTTTGAAAGGATGTTCATAGCTATGTAAGTAAAGGAAGTGCTTGGATCTGATAGACTGAGGCTCCCTAGAAATCCAGCCTTTTGAGTTGACTGTCCTCAAGGCTGAGTTTATAATACTTGCCTACGAAGTGGAGTGCAGAAGGGGGGGAATGATCGGAAGCAGTAATTAAAGTAGGAGCCCGTCTCTGGAACTCTGCACTCATTTTCCCCCTTCTGATGATTTCCAGGGTGCAGTGCTGGAGGATCCTCCTCTGTTCTCCTTATTGTGCACATGCATGTGGCTTTCAAAGAATCATACACATTAGCTGCAGAACATCACTTGCACCTAGCCCTCACGCCTTCCTGTGTGTGCTTGTTCCCTACCATACCTTTGTTCCGCTTGATTTTTAAATGCCTCAAGTGAGGCGGTTTCCTTTGGGACACTGTCACTAGCAAACAAACTCATCAGGAAGATCATGAGCTTGCATTTTTCTGCAGTTAATTTCTAGCTTTTTCTTCTGTTCAATTTCTTTGGAGCCACTCTTGGTGTTTACAGCCTTCTTGCGGCTATGGCATTGCACTGGGACTCTGGAGACCTGGGTTCGATTCCTGACTCCGTTGTGTGAACTTGGGTAGATTGCTACACTGCTCCCAATCTGTAACATGGGGATTGTC
Organism: Chelonoidis abingdonii; assembly: GCF_003597395.2. Lineage (NCBI taxonomy): Eukaryota > Metazoa > Chordata > Testudines > Testudinidae > Chelonoidis > Chelonoidis abingdonii. The sequence continues at coordinate 11,334,547 of NC_133769.1, read as the reverse complement.
CCCTGCCTCTCAGGGATGCTGCTAAACTCCACTGCAGTGTGAGGTGCTCCAGATAGAAGCCAGTTGGCTAAGGCATTAAGGGGCTGTGAGGAAAAGACAAGTTTTGCCCCAGGCTGTTGGAGTTGAGACAGCTTCTTTGATGATGAGCCCAGCTTCTGTATCTGAGCCCATAGTAAAGCTCCTGTGTGTGACAGATGCTTGGTTGGTGTCTATCCCTCTACCATGAGTGTCTGTGAGGCTGAGGCCCACTTGTCTGAGCAAGTGTCTTGTTTCCCTATTTGTTGAGCAGGAGCTGTAGTACAAAAAACATGCAACTCAGAGCAATAAAAGATTAATGAGAGAGAGAGCCATGAACTCATCAGTGTCTCATCTCCACTAAATTACAGTTACAAGGATCACGGTAACTCATCCATGTATCATGTAACAGAACTGATTGTTGCTGGCTTGGATGTGAGGCTCCACAAGCCCAGCTCAGTCGGCAGAGCATCGCAGTGTAAAATGCAAAGTGCTGATGCATATGCTCTTAATCCGTTCTTCGTATCGGCTGCAGCGAGGTGTGCTTAAGGGAAGCCAGAAAGTGTGATGCTACTAAACAGTAGCCTGATCAATATTTAATAGAAGCTGGAGTAGCTTTCAGGAAGTCAGCATGTGAAGCCAGTATGTTCTTACAACCTGTTTCCCAGACCTTGCGGTAGAATTCTTTTTCTAGTGTAAAAACAATTAGCTTGCATAACTCTCAACCATTTCCTTCTCCCTTGCTTTCCCTGGCTTTCTGTGGTCAGCAAGCAGGCACAAGGCATTTGATTATGGCTCTTGACTGCGAAGACACCATTCTAGGTCACTGAGTGACGTGAGAGACTGGTCACTGGACAGTGTTAAAGCTGATCATTAGTTCTACCGCTTGCTTTCTGCAGTGTTTAAAGTCAGATTTTCCCTAAAAGGGGTGTGTATGTATGTCTGACCATCTCAGCACCGTTATTCCCCATTCTCCTGCTGACTTGCTGGTTGAACTTGGGCAAGTCATCTTAACCTTTCTGCACTAAGTAAAATGGAGCTGACAAGCAGCTTTGAAATCTTCATTTGAAAGGTGCTACTGGTAACTTGCAAGGATATAGTCAATAGGCCCTGGGTTTTCAGGGTCAGGCATTCCATGTGAGCTAGTGGGACTTTGCACTATTTGCTGGGGCTGGATTTGAGCGTCGTTTCTGTTACAGAAGTGTCTAGAGATGGACGTGCGATTATGCTAGGTGCTGTACAAATACAGGGAGAGGCCCTGCCCCAAAGAGCTTCCATCTGCTTAGACCATAATGTGGGAGGGGGAAGCCGAGATGGGGAGAGACTGGCCCAAGGTGTCACATAACAGGGTCCGTGGCAGACCTGGGAATGGTCTCCTGAGCCCTCCCCGTTGAACCACCTTGCCTCTCCTCCCTTGGCTTCTCTTGCAGCTGTGTACTCCTGGGGTTTTCAGCGTGTTGTGCCGTAGGACTTCTCTGCAGCACTCTTGGGAGGAGATGCTGACAGCTTAATCGGTAACCCTGGATTGAATACTAGTAAAACCTTTTATTACTTACAAAACTGTCCAGAAGTACAATTGCATAAAGTGTATGTAACTGTGTAATACAGAGCACTGAGCTGATGGCAGGCCAGCCGAAAGCTGGAAGTCAGCTGCATGGACCCCAGGCTGGCATTACCTTGTATTTTTGCTGTAGCTTTTTTGATGGAAGATCTTAGCATAGCTAGGCACTGATCTCCAAGTGTTGTATGTCCTGGCTGGGTAGCAAAGTCCTTTACCCTCCCTGCAGGGTGTTGCCAGGGGTGTTTGCGTTTTCAGGAGCCCATCTGAGTGCAGCTTTCCCGATCCACACTGAGCTGAGATGGGTACTAGATGTCAGGACTCATGAGTTCGCTCCACGCTTGTGTGGCAGGTTTGTGAACTTTGATCGGTTGCTTAATCTCTGTGCCTCTGGGTACTTGAGTTGGCATGGTGGAGAATGGACATGAATACCTGACCAACTGGGGAAGTGCTTTGCTGTTCTTAGATGACAAGCGATCTAATAAAAGTAGAAGCAACGATTCTTAATTGGGAGCAGTTTGTAAAGCACAAGAAGGTCTAATAGTTCACTGAGGTTTACTGAAGAGTGGAGGAATTGCCAGGCTGGTTCAGACAAATGATCTATCTAGCCCAGTATCCTGGCGAGCCCAAGTTGCTTCAGAGGAAGGTTCAAGGACTTCTGTAGCTGGCAACAACGGTAACCTGCCCTGAGGAAGTTGTTTTTTTTTTTTTTTTAAAGCCCCATTTGGTGTTTAGCTTATACATTGAAACACAAGGGTTTCTGTCCCTTTTGAAAAGAATTGTACCTCTCTAGCATGTGTTGTGTGCAGAGTTCCATTTTTCAGAAATTAAGTTTTTGGTGTGAGGACACATTGTGGCAGTAAGTCCTGGGTTATGTTAAACTTTCAGTTTGAAAAGTGTTGCTCTGTTACTGTTCTGACATTACCTTGGTAGCAGTTAGTGCTTAGTTGTCTGCTGCTCACAGGAAGTTCCAGGCACGTGTTGCCAACATGTATCTCTGGTGATAGCTCTCTTACCTGGCTGTGAGTGCACTCCTTTAATGTGCAAGAGATATCCTTGCTTTCCTTGTGAGATGTTGGGTAACCAGTCTTCAGAGATGTGGCCTTGTAGCCTTTTTCCAGGGACTATAATGGAGTGGAGGCAGCAACCATAAAACCTTCCTTGAGTGGTGTCATCTGTGTTTGAGGTGGATGGATTTGAGTCTGTATTTGAAGCTATAACTAACATTGCTGAGTTGGTCTGAGCATAGGGTGAGCACTAGAATGGTGATCTAGGAATGACATTTTGACCCTTGAACTCAGTGAGAAGCTAAAGTGAGTTATCTTTTGATGGTTAAATTGTACAAAATTAAAGTATTTTTGATTCTGCCAGATCACACAACTGCAGAATTGATGCCTTCCCATTACAGTGAAGGTTCTGCAAACCTTACTGAGTAGCCCATGAATATACAGGCTCAGGATATATAATATAATAATAATTGAAGATATACCTATCTCCTAGAACTGGAAGGGACCTTGAAAGGTCATGGAGTCTAGCCCCCTGCCTTCACTAGCAGGACCAAGTACTGATTTTTGCCCCAGATCCTAGATTGACTCACAACTGGGTTTGCAGGTCAGTGCTCAAACCACTGAGCTATTCCCCCCTCTGAAGATATGACCCATGTCTTCAAATATAGTGTCTTTAGTGAAGATGTTCCATGTTGCGCTCTCTCCTGAGGATACGTATTGTGTGAGCTGCAGGAGTGCAAAACCTCCCGCCCCACCAGTAATGGCGTTAGAAAACTTCTCTTTGCTCCTTCAAGATTTTAAAAATGAGCCTGGGTAGCTGTGGGAATGGAGGAGCCTCAGCAGAGTCCAATTCGGAGCAGTCCTGTCTGGGACCAATAAAGATGCTCTGAGAGGACACGTCAAGCTTTTGGAACAGGGGATAAGCCTATGGAGACTGCTGTAGGACACAGCAGTTTCCAGGCTGTTCTAGGCTTGTGGTCACAATTGAAGGGGGGACAGTCATCAGGACTTGGTTAGAAGTGTAGCAGCTAGTCGCTGTGAGGGCTGAGGCAGATTCAGCTCAGTAACCTGCTGTTGACACCTAGGCTGGAGGCATCTGCACTCAGGGAACTCTTAGACCAGCCTGTCTGGGTTACCCTGTGACTTGCATGGATGCTTCCTGACGCGCTGGTTAATCTCACTGGCCTAGTGCAGGCAGGTGCCCTCTGGTGAGGCACACCAGGGTGGTGCATCAGGAAGCCCTTTGTTTCGTTCCCTCCGTTGCTGACAGCAGTGATTTCCAGCAAAGATAAGGAGGTGTTAGTTACTGTTATAAGGACACTTGTGGGGGAGGGGGAACCCTTCTCTGGGGAATCTGTGCGCAGTTCTGGTCTCTCATGTTTAGAAGGATGAATTCAAACCATAACAGGTTTCAGAGACGGCTACTAGGATGATCGAGGAAATGGAAACCTGTCTATGAAAGGGACTCAAAGACCTTGGCTTGTTTAGCCTAACCAAAGAAGGTTTGAGGGGGGGATATGCGTGCTCTTTTATAATATATCAGAGCGGATTAATTTAGGGAGGGAGAAGAATTATATTAAGCTTAGTACCGAATGTAGACACCAAGACCAAATGAGTATAAACTGGACATTAGAGAGGTTAGACCTTGAAATTAGACGAAGGTTTTCCCCCTAAAACAATTAAGGGGAAAAAAAAAAAAGGAAGTTTTCCTGGAAACAACCTCCCCCCAAGGGGGAGAAAGTGGGCAAAAGATACATATCTGGCTTTAGACTAGCTTGAAGTTTATGGAAGGATGGTATGACAGGGAATAGGGGCTTATTTTTTGGAACCAATTGATTTTATGTTTCAACAGGTAAGTTGGCCCAGTGGTCTGTGATGGGATGTTAGATTGCGTGGGATCTGGTTACTGCAGAGAATTCTTTCCTGAGTGCTGGTGGTGAGTCTTGCCCACATGCTCAAGGGTTTATGCTGATCGCCATATTGGGGTGGGAGGAAATTTTCCTCCGGCGCAGATTGGCAGAGGCCCTGGAGGTTTTTCGCCTTCCTCTGCAGCGTGTGGCATGGGTCACTTGCTGGTGGATTCTCTGCAGCTTGAGGTCTTCAAACTACAATTTGAAGACTTCAGTAACTCAGACATGGGTTAGGAGTTTGTTATAGAAGTGGATGGGTAGGAGTCTGTGGCCTGCTTTGTGCAGGAGGTCAGACTAGATGATCATATTGGTCCCTTCTGACCTTAAAGTCTGAGTCTGAGATTGTGTGACTGATTAAAAAAAAATAAATTTGGTAGCTAGTCTCTGAACTCACTGCCACTGGAATTAGGCAAGTCTGGTGTCATGGGGAGGGGATGAGGGGGCAGGGGCTCTACCAGCACATGCTGAAAAGGATTTCAGGGATGCAAAGAAATAGTCCTTGGCCCTATCTAAGCACATCACCATAATGTCCCCTTTGCCATCTAATGTGCAACTGGGCAGCAGCTCTACTCAAACCAGCAAGTTAAGCACCCACTGTAGGACACCTGTGCATCCCTCCATGTACACGGAGAGCCCAGTCCAGGGTATTTAATCCAGGTGTTGGGAGCCACTAGATTAGTCCACCAACAAAATGGTCAACACTCAGCACAAGCTGCATCTTAAAATGACCTTGATAAGACATCTGAATGGCAAGGCATTCAGCTGAATGCCAATTGTAGGCATACTGGGGTTGCTGCTTACCTGCGTCAACAAGAATTTAAGGTCGTTCCTGCGGAGACTTCTTCTGCAGGGTCAGGTGTCTTTCTGACAGGCGCTGGTCTTGGTGTGATGCTAGCGTACCAGCTCAACTGTGCAAACAGGCTGTCAGCTTGCAGCCTTAGCCTCTGTTTGATGGCTCACCATACAAGAGGGGAGTGTTGTGTTTTGAGAATTGACCCAGCGCTTGTATGGCTGCCTGACCCCTTCTCTCCTCCATGTGCTGCGTTTGTTTTAGAGCTTGTTAAAGTTAAGCACGCTACAGTTTCACATCTAGCTGCAGGTCAAGGATCGGCTTTTATGCCTCCAGCCACACAGGATGGCAAAGGCATCAGTTCCTCAGGAAGGGGAAATAATTGCTATCGTGAGAACCTACCAGTGTATCCCCCCACCTGTAACGCAGGGTTGTTTACTGCTTGTTTTATGTCCCAGGTTGATGTCTAACCTCCCGACCCAGCAGTACATGAGCCTGCCTTGCAGCGCAGAGACGCTAAGCAGAATAGTCATGAATGCTCCCCTTGCTCTCAGCACTGGTTTATGAACATCTGTTTAGTTACTAGACATCGGAAGTGTTGAAAGGATTGTTCCCCCCCTTTTCTGTGCAGCTAATGGAGGGGGCTCAAACACAACCTGTGATGGAGCTTGCTTGGAAAACCTGCTTGAGTCTTCCCCATCAGATGGCAACTTGCCTTGTGTGGGTGGCACTGCCTCTGCCCCCAGGCTGTGCTGCTGTTGGTGCCCCAGCTGGAACCCCTGGGGTTGGTTAACAGTGGGGGAGCTGACAATGGAGTCAGGGGCCTCTGCTTTGGATCAAGCTTCCTCCAGTCCCAAATAGCCCAGGTAGGTGGACCCTGCAGGCAATCTTTGTGCAAGCTGCTGTGGAGAATCGGGGTTGGAGGGGAGTTTTTCCTCCTGTTGACTGTTTCCTTTTATTTTTTTCCCAGTGTTGGGCCAGGGTGTCTAGAGTACTGGGCGAACACCCCTTATATAGAAACCAGCGGCTCTTGTCCCTGCTCTCACTTCTGTAGGGTTCCGTCTACTATGCTTGTCGATAAATGGCCGGCTAGAGGCAGTGTGGGCTCTGCGTTGGCTTGCCATGGCTCCAGCCTTTAACCTGGAACTCGCTAAACAAACATTAGGGTAGAACCACACTGAGCCCTGCCTCCCCTGCTGTTCCCTTCTTAGCAGAGACTGAGTAGCGGATGCAGCCCCCACAGTCAGGCCTCATAAATCCTTGCCATGGAATACTTGCTGGTATGTTATGACACAGTACTAAAGCGAACCAATCGTCAGGCTAAATGAAGTACATTGTGATGCATTAGCTCTGCCGCTGTTCACTGACGCAGGATCTCTTAAACGCCATTTGGTGCATCCTGAAAGTGCAGAAATAAATGCTGTTAAGTATTCTGAGCCCTGCAGGGAAATGGCCTGTGGCAGGGACGCCTCCCTTTGGGGCAGGGAATTGCCCTATCACTACACTTCAGTCTGACTGAGCTTTGAAACCAGGCGCTACGACTAGCATTTACGAACTTGGGGGTGTTTGCCTGGGTGACAGTGCTGAAAAGGTGACGGTGTCCCTGTATAGTGTGTGCTGGAAAGTCTGTAGTGTGGTGAAAGGTGAGATCCTGAGATGCACAGTGCTGTATCCAGATCACTACAGCTACTCTTCAAAGACCTCTGTTCTAGGAGGGGAGATGCCATTAATAGGTTTGAAACGGAAGGGACGTGCTTGTTAAGTTGTCTATAATTTCCATTAGTTTTGATATTTTCCTGTTTCTAGTGAGCACTGAGACTGGGATAGTCAAAGGGCCCAAGGGAATAAGGGACCCAAGTCCTGCATTTCAAAGGGATTTGGGCACCTTGTTTCCTTGTCAATATTCCAGCATGCATTGATTGCACATCCCTGGTTTCCTGTGGACTCAGTAAATACACCTTTCTCCCAGTGTCTGCACCAGAATGTTTGAAGCCAGGAAGAATCCTGGCTTTCCTGAGGCTGCTTTCCTTGGATTGTAAACTGCTCTGTTAGGTCAGACTCTGTCCAAAAATTATTGGAGTTTGATGTTTTTTTTTTAAAAAACCCTGGGTCTCTTGTGCAGTAAAGTCTGATGGTGTATCTGCCTGAATGCTTAACAGGCTGCTGTGAAGGAGAGAGGAGGCCCAAGATCTGACGTATTTTAAAACTGGTATAATCAAGAGGGGAATGTGCTCTGCATTCTAAATAGCCATCTTAACAAAGGCAGATCAGCTGTGCATGACTCTGAAAGGGACACTTTGGGGCTGTTGACAGACTTTGGTTGATGCAGCAGCAAAGGGTGTTCAACGGCCTTGCTGATGTGTAGTAAGAATATAAATATTAGTACATCTAAAGCTCTGTGAAAAGACTTCACTTACACCTGCGAGGTGGTAACTTGGATTTTTCAAGTGGGAAAACTGAGGCATAGATGCATTAAATGATTTGGGCAGGTTTACACTGGGATTAGAATTTGGGAGCTCCTGGCTCCCAGTTCCATGCTCAGTCTATTAGGATATTGTTTATAAGAACAATATACAACGTTCAATATCTTCATCAATGACTTAGATATTGGCATAGAAAGTACGCTGCTTAAGTTTGCGGATGATACCAAACTGGGAGGGATTGCAACTGCTTTGGAGGATAGGGTCATAATTCAAAACGATCTGGACAAATTGGAGAAGTGGTCTGAGGTAAACCGGATGAAGTTTAACAAAGACAAATGCAAAGTGCTCCACTTAGGAAGGAAAAATCAGTTTCAAACATACAAA
>NC_133769.1:11323533-11325801 GCF_003597395.2 Chelonoidis abingdonii | reverse complement strand
AACTACAGCAAGGGAGGTTTAGATAGGACTTTAGGAAAAAGTTCCTAACTGTCAGGGTGGTTAAACACCGGAATAAACTGTCTAGGGAGGTTGTGGAATCCGCATCTCTGGAGATATTTAAGAGTAGGTTAGATAAATGTCTATCAGGGGTGGTCTAGACGGTATTTGCTCCTGCCATAAGGGCAGGTGACTGGACTCGACCTCTGAGATGACTTCCAGTTCTAGAATCTATGAACAAGAACGGCCATACTGGGTCAGACCAAAGGTCCATCCAGCCCAGTATCCTGTCTGCCGACAGTGGCCAATGCCAGGTGCCCCAGAGGGAGTGAATCTAACAGGTAATGATCAAGTAATCTCTCTCCTGCCATTCATCTCCACCCTTTGACAAACAGAGACTGGGGACACCATTCCTTACTCATCCTGGTTAATAGCCATTAATGGACTTAACAGAAACTGAAATATCAAACAGAAATCTTGCTTTGCTTTGTTGTATTATAACTTAGAATGAAACCTGTTTGCCAAAGAGAAAAGGACCAGATTAGAAGGAGAAATTCTCATTTTTAGCTGCTGGTTTCGCATGCAAAGTCAGTCAAATCCTTTAAGTGACGCTGATTACTTCCCTTACAGCCAGTCATGTTAGAGAATTACCTTAAAATTTGGGAAAGAAATAGCCTGAGCAGATGAAATCTTGAAGGGAAATGGTAAAAATTTAAATCTGAGATTTTGAAAATGAATGTGTGATCACTGGCGATTATTAAACATTATCTACTTTATCGCATTGCTGGGGTTTTTCTGTCCCCCCCTCCTCCATGTGGACTAGTCAGTTTCACTTTCCCGATTATCTGCAATTTTGGGATTGCGCAAACAGCACAGATAAAAGTAATCGGTTTTACAGAACATCCTTTAGCTGAACTTTGGGATAGAGTCCAGATGACCTTTGTTTAAAAGGAAGGATCCTGTGTTAACAGAAACTTACTACAAACACAAGACATACAGAAACGGTGCTGCTTTGTATAGACCCGTCTGGTCCCTGGTGACCCTGTTTTTTTTGTGCTGTCAAATGATCTTTTGCCAAATGTTCCTCTAGTTTTAGTCTCTCTCACAGGATTCCCTCATAGTCCAGCAGTAAAGCCTGGCTGGAGTGAGTTGGTACTGGAGGGCTTGCAAGGTTTTTTATACAGATTTTAATTGATGGTGGTAAATGGCCCTGGGCTGCCAGAGTTGAAGAATCCATTTGTGTGAGCTCCCTCCATGCTATCTCCTGCCAACATGCTTCAGTCCCAAATGTGGGGGAGCCATCTTGGGGTGAAAGGAGAGTTCAGCTCTGGCTCGCTTGTCCGTTTACGTCTCAGTGCAGACTGTCAGGGAAGGAGCTAATTAGCATGGAATGTGATATGGGTGCCTGTCTGCTGGGAATAGAATGGACACCTCATGACTTCTCTCGCTCAGGCTGTTATCAGCTGGTCATGATGGCTTTTAGATTATTTCGGCTCTGCATTTGAACCAGCGACCTAGAGGTTTGAGGCTCAGTATCTCATCGCCAGTAGTTTTTCCTCAGGTTGCTTATTAAAAATACTTCTCAACTTTGCACTGGCAGCTTCTGAGCAAAAACAGGTTTACAATGTAAATGCTGCTTATAATGAGAACTTTACTGAAAGTGAAATCAGAACTGGAATACAGTAACTCCTCACTTAAAATTGTCCCAGTTAACGTTTCATTGTTTCGTTGCTGACAAATGGAGAATATGCTCATTTAAAGTTGTGCAATGCTCCCTTATAACGTTGTTTGGGAGCCACCTGCTTTGTCCACTGCTTACAGAAAGAGCAGCCCATTGGAGCTAGCTGGTGGGGGTTGGAACCAGGGTGGACCAGCAGCCCCCCCATCAGATCCCCGCTCCCCTAAGTTCCCTGTGCAGCAGCTGTCCAGCAGGCCATCAATTGCCCTGCAGTTCAGCTGTTGTCTCCTTCTTCTTCGAGTGGTTGCTCATATGCATTCCATTTAGGTGTGTGAGCGCCGCGTGCGCAGCTGTCGGAGAAACTTTTTACCCTAGCAACACTCGGCGGGTCGGCTGGGCGCCCCCTGGAGTGGCGCCGCCGCGTCGCCGCATAAATACCCCAGCCGACCCGGCCACCCTTCAGTTCCTTCTTACTGCCCGTGTCGGTCGTTGGAACAGTGGAGTGCAGTTGCCTGACCTCCACATTCTTCCCTAGCTACTCGCTTATTGCTGTTCTTTGTTAGTTAATCGTTTTGTTTACATAGTTAATTAGT
>NC_133769.1:11302021-11315332 GCF_003597395.2 Chelonoidis abingdonii | reverse complement strand
CACCATAGCGGTCCCACTCCAGGGGGCGCCCAGCCGACCCGCCGAGTGTTGCTAGGGTAAAAGTTTCTCCGACGGCTGTGCACGCGGCGCGCACACACCTACATGGAATGGATATGAGCAACACATCTCGAAGAACAACAGTTACAGGGTAAGTAACCTTGTTTTCCCCCCCACCTCACCATGTGCTGCTCCTGACTTCTGCCTTGAGCTGTTCCTGGGAACCTCCTGCTTGCTGGGGGAGGGGGAGGGGAGGAAGGGGGGGCTAATGTCAGGTGTCCCCTTGCTCCTGTCCCCCGCTTACCCCATCTCTATAGAACAGGGGTGAGGGGAGAGGACAAGACCGGGCTCAGGAAGGAGGGAGCTTGTTCACAGCAGCTGCCCTCAACTTGCAGATCTACTTAAAAGGGCAGTGTACTAAAGAGTGGGGTCAGTGTACTTAAAGGGGCAATGCATCTCTCTCTCTCACACACACTCACACAGAGTGTCTTTGTCTGCTATGCTGTCTCTCCTCCCTCCCATTCGTGCTGCCTTGTAGAGTGTGAGGCTACATTAACAACGTGTTAACATTTGAGGGCTCAGCCAAGTGCTAGTTCATCATTTAGCAGTGAGGCATTCCCTGGGAAGTATCCTATCCTCTGATGCCACCACCTCAACCAAGCTTCACAATCATCATTGCTGTGTATGGTATTCAATTGTTTGTTTAAAACTTATCCTCTGTGTGTGTGTATATATGTGTAATCTTTTGTCTGGTGAAAAAAATTCCCTGGGACCTAACCCTCCCTATTTACATTCATTTTTATGGGGAAATTGGGTTTGCTTAACATCATTTCGCTTAAAGTTGCATTTTTGAGGAACATAACTACACTGTTAAGTGAGGAGTTATTGTATTTCTGTTCTGTTGGTTCAAAGTACAAAACCATCCAGAAACTTTCAAGGCCTCAGGCTAACAAGGTGTGTGTAGCAAATGTGAGCAACACCATGATCTTGTATTGTTACTTGTCCTCTTCCCTTGTCCTTGCACTGTTGGTGGGTTTTGCTGTGACACTCCCTTGCTTGGCAAGATGTTAGTGTGAGCTATTAGCTGTCTATTAAGGCTTGTGAAATTTTGCGCTTAGCTGGTAATCTTTGTGGTAGGGACTATCTGTGCTTTCTGTTAGGCACCAGCCAGGCTTCTTGCACTGTACAATAGGACAAACCCATACAGACCAGTCCTCCTGCGTAACTCGTATGTGTTGTTCCGAATGGCTGAGAGATACTGGGGCAGGGCTCTCCTGCTGGTTTGGCAATGGGAGCCTATTGATTTGGAGGGTGGGCTTATGGCAGCAATAATAGGGAGCGTGCACCATTTCTTTCTTTGAGAAATGTTCAACAGTGCCTGCCCTTCACTCTTCCTTGCATCTCCATGAGGATTATGGGGCTAGAATTATTTCTCTGATAGCAGCTCAGCCGTGCGAATCACCAGCAATTGTTCCACTTGGGCCAATTAACATACTGAATCATTTCCCTGCGAGGCCTCAGACTGTGAATTACCTTTCAGTAGTGAATAATACAGAAAGCATATTATATGCTGTTGAATGCATTTATGGAGCAGGTCTCACATTGGGAGCTGGTCTGCTGTTCGCAGATGGCCATCTGTTATCTTGCCTCACTGTTCCCAGTTAGTCCATGACTCAGTGACTGGAAATGGCTAGAACGGGACTCTAGTATTTAACTTCCAGGCTAACTACAGGTTAGTGCCAAGCCCTGGCCTTAAAGTACTTTGTGGATGAAGTGCACATGGAAGGTGTCCACCGACATCCTGTTTGTCTCCAGAACACCTGCATCATGGGCAGCAGGGCCCCGCATCTCACCTTTGATCTGGCCAGACAACTGCCAGGGCGAAGAGGGGAGTCTCAGTGGTCCTTCGGTCTGTGGCCACTCTGCTGAGACTGACCCAGTGCCAGTTGTGGTGACTGGGACATGGATACTGGCCCTGCTGGGAACCACAATGGGAGCATTAGCTTCCAATGAGCAGTGAAGCTTTGGGGCCTTAAATCTGGGGCCAGATTCAGGTTTCAGACTCTGAAGGGAAAGGCTGCATGTCCTGTTGCAGAGCCCTTGAGGAACTGCAGCCTTTGCTCTTGTGCACAGCCGTTCCACCTCCGTGTTGCACAAATGAACCTGTCTCTAAATAAGAGTTTGGAACTGACCTACCACCCCAGCTTCACAGCGTTACATCACCTTATCTCTGCCCTTATGAGGTGCCAGAGGAGCCATATGGACAAGTGTCCTCTTTCTGAGTCCGGAAACCTCCATTCTTTTCCTTTCTTGGTGGCTCAGGGAGGAAGGTCCCGACATGAACTCCAGTGCAGTCAGGAATCTTGGTGTCTGGAGTGGTCTGGGAGCAGGGGTTTGAACAGCTGCACTCTTCTGTTGGAGTAGTTTTTTCTGGCTCTTGGGGGAGAGATGGACTCAGTTCTCCAGGGAGGGGGAAACTATGCTTTGGGCTGATCTCTGCAGGGCCTTTACTCTAATATTGCTAACACAACCATGTTTCTTAACCTCGAAAGGGCAGCCTCCCTCAGTCCAATCTAGGAATGTAGCAGTGGGCCTCTTCCTGGCCCTCACTCGCCAGCAGCTGAGAGTGGAGGCTTCCCACACATCACTTCACTTCATTCCTAACAGCCACCTCTTCTCTGAGTCCACTGCCACCTGCAGTCTCATAAGGCAGCCTGCTCCCTGTGTCTTAGGTGAAGACCTGGAGTACCAAGCCTGACATGTTCTGCATCTTTCTGGGGCTTTGTACTGAGAGCTGAAAGCTACATAACTGGGGCCTTTAATCTAGTGACTCTTTCTATCCTCTCTCCATTTTCCAACCCTGTCGTGTGAGGATTAGGCTATCATAAGCATAAATCCCAATTCTGAACCTTAGCGTCCAAAATGTGGGTGCCTAGCATAAACCCTCCAAGCTTAATTACCAGCTTGGATCTGATAGCGCTGCCACCAGACAGGAATTACAGTGCCTGTCTCACTCTGGTCTCCCCAAACCTTCCCTGGGGGACCCCAAGACTCAGATGCCCTGAGTCTACAACAAAGGGAAATAACCCCCTCCCCTTGTCTCCTCTTTTTTTCCCCTCCCGGCTTCTCCTCCCTGGATGGCCCTAGGGGATACCATTTCAAGTCCTGAAACACAAACCCAGAGAGATTAAGTGTCTCTCCCCCTCACCCAGAGGCTATGCAGATTCAAACCTAGTCAATCTAACAGAGATTTCCCCCTCCCTTCCTTCCTTAGCCTTAACCAGAGAAAAACTCAAACAGGTTTTAAAAAGAAAGCTTTATATAAAAAAAAGAAAAAACATAAAATGTTCTCTGTATCAAAGTTGACAATATACCAGGTCAATTTTTTAAAAGAAAAATGAATAAACAGCCTTAATGAAAAAGAGAGCCAATTTAAAACATTCCAGCAAACTACACACATGTAAATAAAAACCAATAGAAGCTTACTGTCTTTCTACCTTTGTGCGTACAACTTGGAAACAGAATATTACAGAAGCTTGAAGAGAGAAAGTTCACTCTGAGCCGAGAGAGACAAAAGACACACACCCCAAAATTCCCTCCCTGAGCTTTGAAAAATCCGGTTTCCTGATTGGTCCTCTGGTCAGGTGTGTGTTTCCCTTTGTTAACCCTTTACAGGTAAAAGAAACATTAACCCTTAGCTATCTGTTTATGACGCTACATAACTGGGGCCTTTAATCTAGTGACTCTTTCTATCCTCTCTCCGTTGTCCAGCCCTGTCGTGTGAGGATTAGGCCAATCAAATAGCACTAAGCAGATGCAGAATCTGCCTGTGCAGTCATCTGTTGGATCCAGGGAGAATCTGCCAGCTCTGAACTGGCAGAGCAAAGGCCCCAGGATTCTCTGGGGATTTCCTGTCGTGTGATGCGCTCTTGCAGTTTTGTATGGAGCAGTCCAGATAGGGGACAGCAGCACCGTCGTTTTCCTTGTACAGAAACTGTGTCCTCTTGTTCAGGGAAAGGGTTCAGTTCAGTCTCCTCAAAATCCCTTCTTTTAGACTGATTGGCCCAGTCTTTACCCCATCATGAATCTACTAGTCTAGATAAGACAGCCCTTGCCCCAAGGAGCTCTGAGTTTGTGTAGCACTTTACACAAGGACGACCTGATCTGCCTTTCAAGGAGGGGATTCTGTTCAGTCTCCTTCAAATCTCTCCTCAGGCCAATTGCTGCTGCATTGCTTGCAAAGGATCGGCTATCTCTTGGCTGGGCTGAGAGGCAGTCAAGGATAGAGCTATTTAACTATTCTAAAAAATGGCCAAGCTTGTTTATCAATTGTGGATGATTGTCCTGATCTCTCACCTCTCCTTCCCCAACCTCCCCACAATCTACTTGTCTTAGATAAAAGCTCCTTGGAGAAGGGACTGTCCTCTGTGTTTGTGCAGTTCCCAGCACAATGGTACCCTGATGCTGACTGGGACCTTCTGCTGTTGCACTGTAAACATGGAGGGTGATTGGAGTGACTCGGGAAGCTGTGAATCTCCATCATTGTAGAGGCTGCTTTTATGTAGTTCCCTCCTGTCAGAGGCAGATTTAGCCCCTGTGCACGCTACTTTGGTCCTCCCCATGTGAAACTCTTCAGCCCAGATCTGGGGAACCTATGAAGTGCCATTACTCCCAGCCTGCAAGTGGCAGAGGTCTGGGCTGCTTGCTGGAAGTATGGATCTGTTTTGTGTGCGTTTGGTTGATCTGCACCAAGTGTATTCTTCATCCTCAGGGCTTTCACAGCTATCGCCACTTTCATGTCTACTTAGTCAGTGTATTGTCATGTCATTAGCATAACTGAAGTAGCGCTTGCTTACAAAGATGGCTTATCTTCTGCTCCTCTCAGTATGGGGAAAGTTTATTTTGCTCATTGCTTAGATGGAAGTTGCACACAGGCATCGTTGCTCTTGGGGGTTCAGGGCAAGTGTTTGACCTCTTCAGCCCCTGGTGTCCAGCATCTACTTCAACACACAATCCACCACAAATTGCGGGAGTGTGGGGGGTTAGGAAGGATATTTCAAGTTGTCGAGCAGCAAGTAATGAAAACTATGTATCTGTAGTCTAGAGAAACAAAACACTGAAGCCCAAATCTTGATTTTTCTCTTAATGCCACTTCAGGAATATGACTCCCCATGTTGTAATCAGATGAGGTTCTTTGCCTTAGGGGAACAGTGATGAAAGATCAGCACAATAATTCCAATTAACTCTGGTTTATTGAAGAGGGGGGTTCAAATAGAGCACAAACAATGGTTACTTGTATTCCAACCCCTTTTGCATGTCTTTGTTGAAATCTTTGAGCAGAGAGTGGGCCTGCAGCTACTGGGGGAACTTTCCTCTTGGCAAGTTGCCAAAGCAATCCCCCAAAATGTCAGTCCTGTCTTAGGGCCTCACAGGTAAATAAAACAGTTTAGGGATGGGCAGAAAAACTTCATTTAAGGGTAGATGAGTCCTGTGTGGTTTCTCTTTGCTAGCCTAAACCGTTTATAAATGGGTAAAGATAAGTGACCTTAACTGTCTTATGAAACCAAAAAAGGATTTAAATGTTACTTAAAAGAATCCATTCCAGGAGCTTTCTTGAAACAATCATACTGAGGTCATGGCTACACTGGCGCTTTACAGCACTGCAAGTTTCACGCTCAGGGGTGTGAAAAAACATTTTCACCCCCCCCGAGCGCTGCAAGATACAGCGCTGTAAAGCATCAGTGTAAACAGTGCCACAGTGCTGGGAGCGTGGCTCCCAGCGCTACAAGCTACACCCGTAGAGGATGTGGAGTACGTGCAGCGCTGGGAGAGCTCTCTGCCAGCGCTGGCGCTGTGACCACACGGCAGCGCTTTGAAATTTCAAGTGTAGCCATACCCATATTTTGTTTGCCAATGGTTGGCTAATGTCTCCTCCCAGGGATAGATGGTCTAAGCCAGGGGTAGTCAATTATTTTTTGTCAAGCTCCAGATTCCTTCGTTAAGGTATAGTTAAGGTCCAAGTTCCAGAGAAATGTTTTTCACACTGCAATAAGTAAATGAAAAGATTGTGCAGTCCATTCAAAAGCCTCTCTCACACCAGAATTTGCCCACAATCCGTCTATTGACTATTCCTGGCCTGAGTAGGGGGATAGAGAATCAGACTGATTTATATAAGGGCAATAATATATTCTCAATGGTACACCCACATCTCGAATACTGCGTACAGATGTGGTCTCATCTCAAAAAAGATATACTGGCACTAGAAAAGGTTCAGAGAAGGACAACTAAAATGATTAGGGGTTTGGAAAGGATTCCATATGAGGACAGATTAAAGAGGCTAGGACTTTTCAGCTTGGAAAAGAGGAGACTACGGGAGGATATGATAGAGGTGTATAAAATCATGAGTGATATGGAGAAAGTAGATAAGGAAAAGTTATTTACTTATTCCCATAATACAAGAACTAGGGGCCACCAAATAAAATTAGTGGGCAGCAGGTTTAAAAGAAATACAAGGAAGTTCTTCACACAGCGCACAGTCAACTTGTGGAACTCCTTGCCTATGAAGGCTGGGACTATAACAGGGTTTAAAAGAGAACTGGATAAATTCATGGAGATTAGGTCCATTAATGGCTATTAGCCAGGCTGGGTAAGGAATGGGGTCCCTAGCCTCTGTTTGTCAGAGGATGGAGATGGATGGCAGGAGAGAGATCACTTGGTCATTACCTGTTAGGTTCACTCCCTCTGGGGCACCTGGCATTGGCCACTGTCGGTAGACAGATACTGGGCTAGATGGGCCATTGTCCTGACCCAGTACAGCTGTTCTTATGTTAAGCACTTGGTATTTAACAGGAGAAGCTGTCAATATCTTAAGTGACAATAGCTTTTCAATATCCCATTAAAATCATTACAAGAAACCTGGTTGCAAACTTCATCTTGCCCACGATGCTGCAGTATCAGTAATGTCATATTGCAGGAACAGTGCTGGACTGGAAAGTTCTTCTTTGAGTGCTTGCTCATATCCATTCTAGTTAGGTGTGCACGCGCTGCGTGCACGTTTGTCGGAAGATTTTTACCCTAGCAACACTCGGTGGGTCGGCTGGGCGCCCCCTGGAGTCGCACTGCTATGGCGCCGGATATGTACCCCTGCTGACCAACCGCCCCTCAGTTCCTTCTTACCGCCCTTGTCGGTTGTTGGAACAGTGGAGTGCAGTTTCGCTGACCTCCACCTCCCTAGCTGGCGTTCGGAACCACCCTGGTGGATCAACTCAGCAGGTCTTTCCTGTCTCACGAGTGGTCGATCCGCCCGGATGTTATGCAGATGCTGTGGAAGAGCCAGCTTCTTTATGCCTTCCCACCATTCCCGCTGGTTCACAAGGTCCTGTTGAAACTCCGCAGGGACAGAGCGCGCATCATCATGATCGCTCCAGCATGGCCCAGGCAGCACTGGTACACGACGTTGCTCTACCTGTCGATAGCCAACCCAATTACCCTGCCACTCCACCCAGACCTCAGGACCATGGCAGGCTTCGCCACCTGGACCTGCAGGCGCTTCACCTCACGGTGTGGCTGCTGCGTGGCTAAGCCAGTCAATTATGTTGCTCTGAATCAGTATGACAAGTTCTCCAGGGTCGCAGGAAGCCTTCCACCCGGTCAACGTACCTGGCCGAGTGGAAGCATTTCTCCTGCTGGTGCGAAACGCTTAATCTTACTCCCACTGAGGTCTCGATCCCTCTTTTTGGACTACCTCTTGGTCTCTCAAACAGCAGGACCTAGCAGTATCATCACTGAGGGTACATTTGGCAGCCATCTCTACCTTCCACCCAGGCGAAGGTGGTCGTTCTGTGATCTCACCTATGGTTTTGAGTTCTCAGAGCTTGGAGCACTTATACCCTCAAAGACCACCCAGCCCCAACCTGGGACCTCAGCCTGGTTTTAAGCAGACTTATGTCTCCCCCATTCGAGCCGTTTGCAACCTGCTCGCTGCATATATGTTTTGGAAGACAGCTCTTCCTCGTAGCCATTACATTCGGCCAAGACGAGTTCCGAGCTTAGGGCTCTTTACGGTGGATCTGCCTAACGCTGTGTTCCACAAAGACAGGGTGCCGTTTGCGACCGCACCGGCTTTTCCCTTAAGTAGTTTCGGCCTTTCATGTTAACCAGGACGTTTTTCTCCCGGTTGTTTCCCGAAGCACACTCAATGCGATGGGAGCGACAGTTGCACTCCCTGACGTCCGTAGAGTGCTCACATTTTATATTGAGTGGACAAAAGTTTTGTAAAACGCCCCAACTCTTGTAGCGGTAGCAGGCCGAATGAAAGGCCTACCTGTTTTCCTCTGAGGATCTCCTCTGGGGGACGGCGTGCATCCGCACTTGTTATGACTTGGCTCATTTTCCCTAAGCCACATCACCACGCGTTCTACCAGGGCTCAGGCTTCATCTGCCGCCTCCTGGCTCATGTACCTATCCAGGAGATATGTCGCGCGTGGCTACCTGGTCCTCGGTCCACACCTTTGCTTCGCATTATGCTCTGGTTCAACAGTCAAGAGATGATGCAGCCTTTGGCTCAGCAGTTTTACATTCTGCACATCTCGCTCCGACCCACCGGCCTAGGTAAGGCTGGAATCACCTAACTGGAAACGGATATGAGCAAGCACTCGAAGAAGAAAAGACGGTTACTCACTTTGATAACTGTTGTTCTTCGAGATGTGTTGCTCATATCCATTCCACATCCGCCCTCCTTCCCCACTGTCGAGTAGCCGGGCAAGAGGAACGAGGACGGCGGGCCAGGCAGGGGTATATATCAGGCACCATAGCGGGGCCACTCCAGGGGGCGCCCTGCCGACCCACCGGAGTTGCTAGGGTAAAAGTCTTCCGACGAACGTGGACGCACGGTGCACACACCTAACTGGAATGGATATGAGCAACACATCTCGAAGAACAACAGTTACAAAGGTGAGTAACTGTCTTTTACTGCCTTTTGGTTCTTCTTGCTGCTTTGTTGCTGTTATAACGGTGGCAGCTGGAAGAGGCACAGAGTTGAGATGAGCCTGCTGCATTGAGCATTGCTGTTGAAGTTGAGAGAATTGAGTAGACTCAGCTGCTTCCAGAGAGATTTATACTCCTCCCACTCTTCCAGGGCTTGGCTGGATTCAAAAATTAGCTGCTATCATCCTCTCATCCGCTCAGGAGCTTTGTGGATTGGTCTAGGCAGCAACTGAAGCTCATGAATATGCAATCTGTTAATGTGGCAGCAGTTTTAATTTTCTGTTCTTGAGATGGGAAATTCTCAGAGCATCTTTCAAGTCAGAGTTGTAACTCTTTTGTATTCAACCCATTTTCTGAATTTCATTTAGTTTTATCAGCCTTTCAGAAGTTAATGTTTTAAATTAATCGAAACACCTTTGTCATGCATAAATTTTGAGTTCTCAAACTAGTTTTTTTAAACTTGAATTGGTCTTAGACTTTAAATTTGGTTGGCCGTTAAAGAAGGCAGAATCTCCTCTCATCTTTGGCAAGGTGGTTCTTGCCTCCCTTTTGGATGAAGTTATTGAAGCATTGCCAGAAAGATAATTAATTCATTCCTTGATCAATGTCAATAATTCAATACCCAAATGGCTTCTTACATTAGTAACCACTTGTAGCAAGATCCTTGGATTCCATATTGGTAAGCAAAACATTTTACCGTTTACATAGGTAGGACGTTATTACATTAAATGCTTGAATTTAGATACAGAATGTGGGCAAATAACGTCTCAAAAGCAGTATTTAAGACAGATTTTCACCTTTAAGAAGGGATATTAATTTAGAAGTAAGAGGTCTTGTACAAACCGGTCTGCAACCATAAATGTTCTTCACATTTGAAGACTAGAGGCTTCAGAGAGCTTATAAAATACTTTACTTTCAATAGGATTTCTTTAAGGATTTAAACTGAACCCTTTTTTCCAAAGGAGGAGTAAGGAAAACTTTTTTCCTGTATCATTTATGGCTCTTGATAATGCCCTAAACATTTCTGCACAGTCTGTGTAAACATAATTGGGGCATTAAACATGTTATCTTCCTGTGACAGGCTCCCAAAGTGTCAATAGTTGAAAGAGAGCAGAGTTCCTAGAAATTTCTTTAATTACCCTGATAACATAAGCAATCAAACATAAGCTTGTTTTATTCTACAAGCATTGTGTATAACTGTAAGTTCGATAAAGGCTCAGGCAAGTTTATAATGACCTAACATTAAGAATAAATTTAATTGCTTTTGCATTAAAATTCAGGTGTACCCTGCACAAGAGTGCCACGTGTTTGGGAAGGCAGTTTTCAGAGAGACCCCTCGCCCTCTCAGTTCTCATTCCAGGCCTGGGAGCACTGTTTACATGTTTAATTAGCCTGCACCAGCCATCCTTCCCCTTTCTGTACCTGGAGAAAGGAAGATGGACTCAGGAAGGAGCTTGCTTTTAATGGATACATGTGCATGGGTCTGAGGATGGTCCTTCCTCTTTGCCTGGTGCCCTGGAAGAGATGGGAATTGAAAGGGAAATGGATGGCCTTTTGTTTAAAGGCTAGCTGAATCCGATGAACAGATTGAGCTGAGCCTCCAAGTGTTGGTGGATCTCAGAGCAGCAGTGTTCTATCTTCACAGGTTTGCTAGTAGGAGCTCCTGCTGCAGCGGAGCTGAATAACTTTCAGTGCCTTTCACTCAAGCTGTTGCCCAGAGGATTGTTGGTTCAAGAGTCCCTAAGTAGCCTTGAAGTACAGGCACTGGGGAGAAGGTGTCTGAATTCTTCTGCCTTCCCTCTACTTGTTGCTTTTGAATGTCTGATCGATGGGTCTATACGTTGGCTGAAATCCAGCTTAGCGAGCCATATTGTTAGATGTAGCAGCTTTTCCTTCAAGCACTCGCAAGTGCCTTGGGAAAAAACTCTGACAGTGAAGCAGGAGAACTTGATCCTGCAGAAGTGAGAGCAGCCGTGCCAATTACTGTTGACTCCATTGAGGCCATGGTAACCATTTCCCACTCCCTGCTGGCACGCTGCACCCTGGCTTTAACACAAACTGCAATCCACCATTTGGGGGGTGCTTGTAGGATGTGTCCACTCATGGGTGACAGGCTCATAAATCATCTCACTAGGCACTGTTCAAGCTGTCACAGCAACCCAGAGCCCTCATATTTGGCTTGGTGTCCTGCTGCTTTCAGACTCCCAGCTAGTATCCTGGATTTAAGCATCATCACTCTGCCGGAATGAGCCCAGCTTGGTGTGGCGAAGACTTCAGTGTCACTGGGCCTAGGTACTATCAGGACAAGCACTCCTGGCAGAACCAAACTGTGCACCAGAATCAGCTAATCCCCTGCCAAGGTGCAGCCACCTCCTGGGTGGAACACTGCTGGGGTCTAGCAGTAGCACCACAAAGCAGTTGCTGTGGAAACAGGAGTGCGGTCTCCTATTGGAACCACTGGGGACATTCAGATAGAGCCTGAATTTGGCCAGGATCCCAAGATTCATGTGTCCTCACAGAAAGTCCCTCTTGGGTGCAGGAGGTGAGGAGCTGCCCCTTCTCATCTTGTCTGTCCCTTGGCAGCACAGCGCCTCTTAGGACCACACTGGAGCGTTGTCACCTATTGCATTGCCAGTGCCACTTGCCTGCAGTACCCAGGGGATTGCATTGTGCTCTCCCCTTCTGGTATTAGTCTGTCCCAGCATTGCCAGAGCCCTGATGGGATCATGTCACAAGGTGATGGCACCAAGGATAGGTTCATTGTCTTTCTGATGACTCCCTGTTCTTTCCAGTCATGTGGGCCCATCCATTGTTACAGCCGCGTTGCATGGGATGAGGCACCCAGTTGCACAGCAGACGAGGTTTGGTGCAGTTCACCATTTGGACAGGCTGATGTGCAGTACTACCCAACACTGAGCACCAGTCGCACCCAGCTTGGAGGGGAATGGCTGTGCTGTGACTTGGAAATCCTAGAATGCCCACAGATTCCTGCCTCACCTGTTGTCCCCACATTGCCCAGTAGATCATGTCTGCTAGAGCTGGCCTCCCCCAGGGGTGTTCCCTGGCTGCTGTCCTGGGACCTTTTTGTTTTCTCCTAGTCTGTGCTCCAGCTTTGTCTGTAAAAGAGACGGCTCTGGTGCTGATCTGCTGAACCAGTGTTTGCTGCTCATTTTTGCTGTGTAGAGAAAAACATGGTATTGATTAAGCTTCTGTTCAGTTCAGTCTGAGTATTGTTTTGCTAGGATCTTTTGTTACTCCCCTCTGGGCTGGGAGCTGGAAACTGGGCTTGGCAACCTCTCTGTTAAGTGCCTGATGTGTTCTGCCCTGGCTGTTCACCTGGGATGCTGGTATGGGTTCCCCTGGTTTCACAGCGCACAAATGCTGCCTGGTGCATGAGTTCAATCTCTGGACAGGCTCCCAGCTGGGAGTGCCCCCCAGCACTCCAATCAGTCGAGTCCTGTTTGTAGAGGAGCTTGTCACTGTTGCTGGTAAATGGGGCCAGTCTCAATCATTTCACAACAGACTTCTGCAGAGCAGAGATTTGGCAACAGCTAAATTGAGAGAGGGGCAAGAAATCCATTTCCAAGCTGGGAGTACGTGATACGTGGATGTCACTCAGAGAGGGAAAGCGTTCTGGCTCACAGCTTGTAGCTGTGGTAAAGCAAATATACCTAGGAGTGTGGCATGCTGGAGCCATTGGCTTGACATAACATGAGAATGGCCAGACCAAAGGTGCATCCAGCCCAGTATCCTGTTAGCTGACAGTGGCCAGTGCTAGGTGCCCCAGAGGGAATGAACACAACAGGGAGTCATCAAGTGATCCATCCCCTGTCACCCTTTCCCAGTTTCTGGCAAACAAAGCCAGGGTCACCATCCCTGCCCGTCCTGGCTAATAGCCATTAATGGACCTATTCTCCATGAATTTATCTAGCTCTTCTTTTTTGAACCCGGTTAGTCCTTGCCAGAAGATGTGGTGAAGGCCAAGGGTTTCACAGGTTGACTATTGTGTTGAGAAAATACGTCCTTTTGCTTTAAACCTGCTGCTTCATTTGGTGACCCCAATTTGTGTTATGAAAAGGAGTAAATAGTGCGTCCTTATTTACTTTCTCCCCACCAGTCATGACTTTTTATAAAGCTCTATCATATCCCCTTTGTCGTCTCTTTTCCAAGCTGAAAAGTCCGTCATCTCAATCGCTCTGCACATGGCAGCCTGTCACGGAGTCTGGCCCTGCACCCCTCTTCCTGGGACCCACAGTGACTTTTATCCAGCCAGTAAAACAGAAGGTTTATTGGACAGCAGGAACACAGGTTACAGCAGAGCTTGCAGGC